>NW_026126573.1:0-105981 GCF_943737965.1 Phodopus roborovskii | reverse complement strand
GCAGAATGAATTTATCCACACAGCTCTCCTTGATGCTCTTCAAATGTAATTCTAAACAGTGTTTGTCAACGTTCCTAATGCTTCCTACTTTGTTGCATGTCGATCCCAAACCAGCACATTATTTGTTACTACTTCACAATTGTAATTTTTCATGTTGTGGATACCTACTCAAATGTCTGTGTTTGTTAAAGGTCATAGGCAACCCCATTGAGAGTGTACTTTGATCACACGAAGTGGTCCATACAAAAGATGTTGAGGACTGCTATCCTAGAGTGTCTGCATGATCCTCTCTGTTTTTATGGAGATAATGGAAAACCTTGCAAAATCTAATGGAATCTGTTGCATAGAAATATAAAATTTAATCCAATAAATCTCAGAATAAGGATAAAATTGTATTTTAGTTTCCCAACTAGGAAAAGGCACCATCAGCATCTCCAATAGACATGGGGGTAGGTGGAGATACCTGCAGGATTAAACATTCAAATGGAAGATGAAGAGCTGATACAGGTCTTGAGGGGAGCCTGTATGAGGCTGTGGATGGTCCTTTGAATTAAAAGGAGCCAAGGTGAATACTGACAATTCCGGGCCTCCTGCTGAGTGGTGAGGGCATTGGGGAGCAAAGCTTTTGCTTCAACAACAAGGAGCCACCTCACCTGTACTTTTCTCTTTCTGGTGAAGTGATTACTGTGTCCTGGGATACCTTCCTTGCTGCCTCTGATATTTTTACTTGTGGATTTCCAAGAGATGGACTATTGAAGTCCAGTCTGACCTTAAGGTTTATATAATGAAAGATAATTTTGTAAGACCAGACTTGGGTTCACCTTCTAGAGCTGAGATTGTTCAGGACACTTGCTAGTTTCTCCTCTTAATGCTGATCTTGCTTTCATGTACTGGTGTTGGTGAGAGTGGTACCTTAGAACTTGTTGGTGTGACACAGCCTTTCCTCCAGTTTGGGTTCTTTAATATAACGGAGAACTGGGGGCCCCTCCACTGACCCAAATGGGACTGAGCTAGAGCAACCCTTAAACAGAAAAATGTGGTCTCACTGGAGACCTGCACCAGTGCTCTTTCTATGGTGAGGAACAGCAGTGTTATTCGGCCCTTCCTCGAGGCAAGGTGAGCAAAAAGTTGTAGCCCAGATCCACATGCATCTTTCCTCTCGACCTCTTGAGTTAAAAGAAGCAACAAAGGACAGTGTTTTCCCTTCTGCCCATCCCTTCCAGAGAAAGAGGGGGGAGCAAAATTCAGTGAGTTTTATTGGTGGCATAGACAGCTACCCTAGGTCCTCCACGGTTGTTGAAGTCAGAGGTTTTAAGGTTGTCTGCCTTCTGCTGATGGCATGAGACATGTGGATTAGGAGGTTTGGAAGACTTAACCCCCTACTTTTCTTCTTTCTCTACCATTGGCCCAAGCAACGTGGAGAAAGTCAACTACAGCTTGTCCATGGTCCTTAGAACCCTTGGCAGCAGTTGAGATGAAAGGCAGTATTGCTCAGTAGCTAGTGTTGCAACTTTTGTGGGTGGGGCTTCATCAGTGTCTTGGAGGAAATGTGTGTTGCCAGCAGCTGGCCTGTCTTTCTGTTATGAGCTTTTTTAATTAAACATTTTAAATGCCTGTGTTGTCTCTTCACAGATACAAACCTCACAAAGACAGAAGTTACTACCAGGGCCTGGGGTATTGCTATGATAGGCTGGGCCTATAGTATAGTTTCCTAGATGAGTTCTCAGTAGTGTTGTTCTGCAAGCTTTCCTCTCTCTTTATGACTCTTCATTGTGAGTTTTTTCAGGGCTATAAGCAATTTGAGAGGCAGAAATGGTGCATGTTTAACTCCCATTCATTTCCCTCTAGGTGAATACAGCATGAAGACCATGTCATGATGTAAGTTTGAGAAGCCCGGGATTTTATAACTATGTGGGAAAAGAAGACATTTCTAATGTGAGTATCACACTTACACTTCCTCACATGTATGGGTTATTTTAGGATGCAGTGACCTATGATGATGTGCACATCAATTTAACTCAGGAAGAGTGGGCTTTGCTGAATAATCCCCAGAAAATGGTCTCACAGTATGTGATGCTGCACACTTAGAGAAATCTCACTGCTAAAGATAAGATTTCATTTACATTCTTGATGAAATTAAGGGGACAGGTATCCTTGCTTATTGATACTTTTGTCTAATTTTAATTGAGTAAAGACAAAATTAGTTGAATAAGGCATAGTTCTTAGAATTTTTAATATATTAACTTACATTCTGTACTATTTCGATTAATATCTGGTCTTATATTTCAACCTACATTTGGGAAATTTACTATTGAAGAACATTGTCTTGGATTTACAGAAAAAGTGAATGGTAAATACATTAATTTATACAAATTAACCTCTGAAACAATTTTTAATTTTTCATGCAACTTTTACATAAAAACAACAGTGTACATAAGCACAGCTTAAACTTTATTGATTTTTTTTAATTTCTCACAAACAAGTACCTCAATGTCACGTAGCTATTCTGTGTTTTCAAAGAATTCCTGTGGAAAAAGAACAAGGATGCAATGACTAAACACATAACAGTGTTTGAATTATAGCCCCATGAAAGTTATGCTGTTTTTGCAAGACCCAGTTTCTCTGTATAGCAGTGCTTGTCCCTGGCATTTATTCTGTAGACCAGGCTGCCCTTGAACTCAAACATTTACATGCCTCTGCCTCTTGAGCTGGGATTAAAGTTTCACCTTTGGGAAATATAAAACCATTTGGGATACATGAGGAATAGTTATTACAACTCACTGAGGCTCTGAATAATCATATCAGGGTAAATTGAGTGGCACTAAATCTTTCTGCAGTGAGAACAAGAGGTACGGTGTTGTTGCCTTATTTGAGACAGCAGGCATACAGACATTTAGGGGCTTGTATGGGAAACTTAGTAGGTATGAGCATCTGCACTCCCATGATATATGCCTGAAGACATGAGCTCAATCACCAGAACACATCCATAGAATATATCTTATGGCATCTGCATTCATCAAATGCACATCATGAGCAAACATAATGATAAATAAAGTAAGAACAATATTTAGTCATTCTTACTGGGATAGCACAGGCTCTTCCTGATTTTGATTATTTAGAGATGCTTTCTGCAAAATTTGAGTTTATGTGAGTTTCTGCCATCCTAGTTAGTTTTGTTGTGTTGAGTTTTGCCTTATTCCAGTTGGCTCCAGAACTTTACCAACCATTTTCTTTATCACAGGAATTTCTGGATAGGGTTATTACCGAAGAGGAGGGAAGCCTCTTGAGACAGCTTATCACAAGCATATATGTTGCAATCTTGGCATTGTGCTGACCTTGCCCCCAAACTATGGGCAGGACATGCATATGCCCAACATGGCCACACCATGGATACCTCTTCTCTCCCTCTTCTCTGCTCTGTGTTGGCTAAATTTTTCACCACCCTTCTTTTCCCTCCAACAATGAACTCCAGGTGGCCTCATTGAGTTTCTTGTTTGTGTTTCATTACTAACTGCTGTAGCAAATGAACAACTATATCCATCTTTCAGGAAAAATTGAGTACCCTTTGTGAAGTGAGATTACAAGGGAAGCCAAATTTCAGGTGTGTCAGTTCAGAGTGATTGGGAGCTGGTGGTTATCTAAGCCAGAGGAATAAGTTGTGAGTTTAGCAATGCAAATGGAAGCATTCTAGTTGGAGGAGGGATACATATGAAAGGAAATGTGGAAGGAATTTACTGTATTCCTCTTACAATATTTCTGTTTTATATAGCATAATAATATATTTTTAGAATTTTTATCTATTTATTTATTTAATTTTATAACCAGTGATTGAAATGAAAACAAACATTTAGGACAATATTTGGGAATTTGGGCGTCGTTCTTTCCAAACTACTTCCTGCTGGTAAGGGGCTGCTGTCTTGGGGGATTCTAGAGAGATGCAGAAATCCTGGCTGTAGTCTGTAAGTCTGCATTGTCCAGCTGTTTTGAATGTAGGATCACCTGGTACTCTGTTTCCAGGCAGTCTGGCTGGATCAAACCACATTAATCTGGAAGGAATCCAAACTTTTCATTTTCTGTGGAAACAAAAATAGAAATCCTTTTGCCCAGTAACTTGTCCTTGAACTTAAATTTTACAGTCCAAAGCGTTTTTATTTAATTTTTTATTTTACATGTCAATCCCCATCCCCTCTCCCTCTCCCTCCCTCCCTTTTACTCTCTCTACCCTCTCACATGCACCTAATTACCCTCCCTTCCACATCCCCCATGGGAATTCCATATGTAGGGGAATGTAAATCTGTTGGTGTCATGTGGGTCTGACAGATCATGTGAGTAGGGACTATGGCTTCTCTCCTGTCTGTAGGTTAAGGCAGTTATCCCTCCATGGGAGATGTGTTCGCAGGGTCCTTTTGTGCACAAGGGATTCATCCTGGCTCAACTGTCTCAGGTCCTTAGACTGCTCAGTCTTTCTGCCCAAGACCCTATTCCAGGGGGCCTGAGACAGTCCCTTGCTGGCTTCCCAGCTATCAGACTGGTGGCCGTTAGCTCCTCCTTATTCCCAGGTAAAGCTATCTCTGTGTTTCTGCAGCCTGGTCTTGTCCTCTCCATCTGCATCTGGATTCTACTTCAACTCAGTATTTGTGTATGGGTGTTTGCTCCTGTTTCCAACAGGCATTGGATTGAGGAATCCATGGAATGTTAGTTGTTGATCTCCCTATCCGTGAAGGGCATTTATGGTAGCCTTTCCAAGGAAGCTCAAATTGTTAGTTGGCAGCAGGCTTGTAGTTTTCTAGACCTTTCTTTGTGTTCAGTTTTATCTTCAAACCAATATTGGCTCCCTCTTTTATGTTCTCTCTCTCTCTCTTTCTCTCCCCTCTCTCTCTCTGTCTTCTGTTCCTAACTGGGCTCAATCGTCCTGGTTGCACATGTTTTCATTTCCTCCCCCTTGTTTTCAACTACTTCTCTCTCCATTCTTCCCCTGTGCTCTGGGGGACTTGTCCCTTCCGGTTCTGTAAGGGACTGAATATATGAATCTCTTAGAATACACCTTGTATCCTAGTTACTCTGGTGTTGTGAATTATAGGCTGGTGATCCTTTGCTCTAACTCTAAAATCCATATATGAGTGAGTACATACTGGGTCCTCTTTTTGTGACTGGGTTACCTCATTTGGGATGGTTTCTTCTAGTGCCATCCACTTTTTCTGGAATTTCAAGATACCATTATTTTTTCTGCAGAGTAGTATTCCATTGTGTAGATGTGCCACGTCCTTCATTATCCATGCTTCAATTGAGGGCATCTAGGTTGCTTTCGAGGTTCTTGCTACTACAAATAGTGCTGCTATGAACATAGTTGAACAGATGTCTTTGTTGCATGGATGTGCATCATTTGGGTATATGCCTAAGGGGGGATTGCAGGGTCCTGTGGTAAATTAGTTCCCATTTTCCTAGAGAGACTGCCATACTGATCTCCAAAATGGCTGTGTGAGTTTGCATTCCCACCAGCAGTGGAGGAGTGTTCCCCTTTCTCCACATCCTCTCCAACATAGAGTCATCATTGGTGTTTCTAATTTTAGCCATTCTGGCAGGAGTAAGATGGGATCGAAAGTTTGCTTTGATTTGCATTCCCTGATAGCTAAGGATGTGGAGCACTTTCTTAAGTGTCTTTCAGCCTTTTTTATTTCCTCTATAGGGAATTCTTCCTTCAGTTCTGTACCCCATTCTTCAATAGGACTTATTCGGTGTTTTGTTGACTAGTTTCTTGAGTTCTTTGTATATTTTGGAGATCAGCCCTTTATCGGATATAGGATTGCTGAAAATCTTTTCCTAGTATGTGGGCTGCAATTTAAGTCTTGTTTACTGTGCCCTTTGCCCCTTTTAGAAGCTTCTAAGTTGAAGAGGTCCCATTTATTAATTATTTCTCTCAGTGTCTGTGCCCCTGGAGTTATGGGGAGGAAGTGGTCAACTATACCAATTTGTTCTTGAGGTATCTCCTACTTTCTCTTTTAAGAGGTTCAATGTAGCTGGATTGATGTTGAGGTCTTTGACCCATTTGGACTTGAGTTTTGTGCATGGTGACAGACATGGGTCTATCTTCAGTATTCTACACACCCTCATCCAATTGTGCCAGCACCATTTTGTTGAAGATACTGTCTTTGCCCGATTGTATAATTTTAGCTGTTTTGTCAAAAATCAGGTGTTCATAGGTGTGTGGGTTAATATTATGATTTTCAATTTGATTCCATTGGTCTACCTGTCTATTTTTATGCCACTACCAGGCTGTTTTCAGAACTACAAAGCTCTGTAGTAGAGATTAAAGTCAGGAATGGTGATGCCTCCTGAAGTTCTTTTATTGAATAGGGTTGGTTTGGCTATCCTGGGTCTTTTGTTTTTCCATGTAAAGTTGATTATTATCCTTTCAAGGTCAGTGAAAATTTGTGGTGGGATTTAATGGGGATTGTATTGAATCTGTAGATTGCTTTTGGCTTAAGATTGCCACTTTTACTATGTTTATCCTACCTATCAGAGAGCATGGAGATCTTTCCATTTTCTGGTATCATCTTTAATTTCTTTCTTTACAGCCACAAAGTTCTTATTATATAGGACTTTTACTTGTATAGTGGAGTGTTACACCAATATTCTTTATGTTGTTTGTGGCTATTGTAAAGGGTGATGTTTCTCTGATTTCTTTCTCTGTCTCTTTGCCGTCTGAAAAAAGTAGGACTACTGATATTTTTTAATTTTATCTTGTATCCTGCTAGTTTGCTGAAGGTGTTTATCGGCTGTAGGAGTTCCTGGTAGATTTTATTGGGTCGGCTTATGTAAACTATCATATCATCTGCAAACAGAGACAGTTTGACTTCTTCCTTTCCAATTTGCATCCCTTTGATCTCCTTTTGTTGTCTTACAGCATTAGCCAGAACTTCTAGTATGATATTGAAGAGATATGGAGAGAGAAGGAAGCCTTTGTCTTGTTCATGATTTTAGAGAATTGCTTTAAGTTTCTCTCCATTCACTCTGATGTTGGTAGTTGGTTTTTGCTTTATATTGCTCTTATTATGTTTAGGTATGTTCCTATTATTCCTGACCTCTCCAAGACCTTTATCATGAAAGGGTGTTGAATTTTGTATCGAAGGCTTTTCCGCATCTAGGAGATAATCATATGGTTTTCCTTTTCTGTTTGTTTATATGATGGATCACGTTGATAGATTTTCCTATGAAAATCATCCCTGCATTCCAGGAATGAAGCCTACTTGGTCATGGTGGATGATTTCTCTGATGTATACTTGAATTTGGTTTGCCAGTATTTTATTGAGTATTTTTGCATCAATCAGGGATATTGGTCTGTAGTTTTCTTTCTTAGTTGTGTCTTTCTGAGGCTTGGGTACCAAGGTTATTGCGGCTTCATAAAAAGAGTTTGGCAATGAACCATCTGTTTCTATTTTGTGCGAACACTTTGAGGAGTAGTAGTATTAGTTCTTCCTTGAATGTCTGGTAGAATTCTACACTGAATCCATCTGACCCTGGACTTTGTTTGGTTTGAAGGCTTTTTGATGTCTGCTTCCCCATTTCATTGGGGTTTATAGGTCTATTTAAGTTGTTTGTCCTTGATTTAATTTTGGTAAAGTGATAGTTATTCAGAAATTTGTCCATTTCCTTTGAATTTTCAATTTTTTGTGGAATACAGATTTTCAAAGTATGACCTTGAAATTGTCTGGGTTTCCTCTGTGTCCGTTGTTTGTTCCCCTTTTTGTTTCTGATTTGTTAATTTTCATGTTCTCTCTCGCTTTTTTGTTAGTTTGGATAAAGGTTTGTCTATCTTGTTGATTTTCTCAAAAAAACCAACTCTTCGTTGCATTGATTTTTTTCATATTGTTTTCTTGGTTTCTCATTTTTTTATTGATTTCAGCCCTCGTTGATTATTTCCTTCAATCTATTGCTATGGGGTGAGTTCAGATCTCTGTGTTCTAAGGCTTTCAGTTGAAGACTGAGTTAACTTTGCATCTCTCTATCATGAGTGCTTTTTGTCAAAGGAGTTGAGTCATTTTTTTTTTTTTTTTTTTTTTTTTTTTTTTTTTTTTTGCATCCTGACTTGTCGCGCTTTTATATGAGGAGTGGGAGAAAAAGACATATATATTCTATGCTTTCACAGTTTAGATAGCAGATGGACTGAGAGTATATGCAGTCTTTAGACTTATTTCGAGAATATCCTTTTAGCCTGAATGTGAATTAGAACTCTTTCAAAATTTGACTCAACAGAAAGTGGGTGACTGGGTTTCAGGTTGGACTTTGGGTTATGGTTTGTATATGTGTAGAGAAATGGTGCTTACAAGAGGCGTTAATATTTCTCTTGGTGTGCTTTTCCTTGGCAAGTCATAAAGAATGGCTTAGAAACAGTACACATACCTGCAGTGTGTAGTGCAGTTATTAATGAATGAAGACCACGAAGCAGTTAAAACTCAGAAAGAAAGCATTTACTCTTCACATGTTAACATGGAAGACGTTTCCCAAAGCAAACATGTCACATGTGTGTGAACCTCCACAAATAAGGAACTTATTCCCAGAAAAGACTGCACTGCTCTCTGTTATTTTCACTTAAACTTTGTTAAAATTGTAAAGGAACAAATAGCAGTGAGGTAATTTGTCCCTAAAAAGGCAAAGGAGGCAATCTTAGAAGATGAATGACTCTGAAAAGGAAGAAAAAAACTATAGTAACAAGCCAACATTTCCCACACATATTCTTCTCATCCATCTGTTTGTAGTTAGATCACTTATGAGTTTCTTGTAGGGCTTTCCTTGGGGACTCTGTTTTCACCCTGTATTTCTTTAGCTCAACATAATTACCTCTGTTCCATCATTTGTGGACCAGCATGTTCTGTAAGTCAGAATCCAGAACTTTTTCACTAAATGGAAAATGTTTTTTTTTTAGAGAAACCATTTAGTTGTATCCTCCCTACCCCCTTTCTCAGTTTAATGCCAGAACGAAAAGATTTGTTAAGAAGCCAGTAATACATTACTGGGTAGAAGTTGATTTGTTTGCTCATTTATTTTTGTTGGTAGTGGCTTTGAAATATTCCGTGTAGTGTGTTTACTTGTTGAATAATAATTCAGAAGTGTTTATGAGCCCTTAAAATCTCTTAAGCAGTGAGACAAACAAACAGGCTTCGAGATTCAAGTGTGATGCTTCCCCTCATTCACGCCATGGGCTGTTTTCTGGTTTTGTCACTTTCTTGCTTGCATTTAAACACAGGCCACTCAGCAGAGTGCAGTTTTAAGTTTATTTCCCATGGCTTTCCAGTTTTAAGTTTTATCTCATTTAACTCAACAAAGCCTGTTCACTCTATACGTTTTGGCCCTTTGGGGGAACCTAGCCCAGCCTCGATTTAGTGGTTAGTGTACTGGTAACTGAAAAGTCTGGGCTGGTAAACCCATCTCGCTTGAGCTCCTGCCCAGCAAAGGCATTCCAACCCTCTATATGTGAGGCACTGGGATTGTTCCTCACATTTATAAAACAAAAGCAAAAACTAATATATGCAGCTTTGACATAACTTTAAAATTCAAGCCTTCAGAATTATGACATAGACATTTTGCTATCAAAAATAAAATGTAAAGGGTTTGTTATTATCATCTTCAATTTGACAGCTAAATGTTTATTTGTTCTTACATTTGTATGTGTGAAATGAATATTTATTCATTTAAGTGTTGTAAATCTAACTATATGGAATGTTTCCGCTCTGAAATATGTAATAATATTTGATAAAACCATTACTATTTGTGGTTTCCATTTTGATAAACCAAACTAAATGAGAATCTTATAGATCCTTACATTTTAAATGCTTGCATTTTAATACATTTGTTTGTAAAAAGTTTGCTATTTTTTGTCCCTCTGCTTACACATAAGTACCTGTGATCTAAGCTTTGCCATTAGAAATGTAAAACATGATTTACCTCTACAAGCAAGTGTTTGAGGGATGGCATTTCTTTCAATCTTAGCAAGCTAAACTGCCATCAAAAATCAAACCAGACAAAAAACAACATCTGTTCAATATTTCCTGAAGGGAAATCGTTAAGAAAGGTATTGGAATGGCCCTGTGATCTTTCATACTGTCATCCTGTCAACCAGTGAAGGCATGTCTTGCCACAGAATTGCTATTTTAAAAAGTAAATAAAGAAACAGAGCTGGAGAGCTGACTCATCAGTTAAAAACACTTTTTGATCTTGCAGAAAACCCAGGTTCGAATTCCCAGCACACTTACTTGATGGCTGACAACCATCTGAAACTCTGAGACCATGAGATCCAAACAGCTTCTTATGACTTTCCACAAGCAACAGGAACACTTGTATGGTGCTAAGACCTTTATCAGCCTTCACATCTGTGGGTATACATGCCCTTGTGAGTATGTGTATGCACGTGTGTGTGTGTGTGTGTGTGTGTGTGTGTGTGGGTGTGTGTGTGTGTGTCTGTCTGTTTGAGTGTGTATGGACCTTCCATATCTTTCTCTGTCTTTTGAGACAGGCTCTAATACCTGACTATCAGGCCCCCGAGGTTCTTCCTTTTCTCCCTGCCAGCACTGGGATTATAGGCCTTTTTACTCTGCCCATTATAAAGGGTGCTGCAGACTAGGACACAGGTTTTCATACTTGCACAGTCGTACTTTATCAGCTGAGCTACCTCTCCATCTTCATCCTTTGCCAATTTTCAAATGTAGCAATAAACTCATTATGAAGCCAACTATCAATTTGTTAAAGAAGATTATGAGCACTGAAAAACAAATATGATCACTTGGAGCCAGTGTGGATTTTGCTAGCAAGAAATTATGCCTGGTAACATAGGCCTGGTAACCTTTCAACTTGAGATGTTGAAGGCTGACACAAGTTCAAGGCCATCAAGGGCTACAGGTGAGTTCAAATTACAGTCAAACCAATTAAAGCAAGACTCTTCCTCCAAATAAAAAGTGGGAAACAATTTGCCTACATGAACAAGGCCCTGGGTTCACCCTCCAATGCTGAAAAGAAAATAAGGGTAAAGAGATAAAGGGGACTGGGAGAGATGACTCAGCAGTTAAAAGTGCTTTGACTTTTTCCAGAGGACCCAAATTTGCTCAGCACCCACACTGGGACACCCACAGTTGCCTGCGGCTCCAGCTCCTATGCCATCTAGTCACCTATTCCGACCTTGGCAGGTACCTCCACAGGCAGAAACACATGCATACATATAAGACAATGCTATCTTTGGAGACTAGACAGATAACTCAGCTATTCAAAACATGACTGTTTGCAGGAGACAAGGTTCAGGTACCAGCACCCATGAGGTGGCCTAGGCCCAGTATAACTCTAATTCCAGGAGATTTGATGTTCTCTCTAGCCTACACAAACACCTGCTTGTACACAGTACACATGTATACAATAAGTAAATAAATATTTAAAGTGGGGTTAAGAAATTGAGGCATATATTAAATTTGTGGGGTGTTTGGTTTGGTTTGGTCTGGTTTATGTTTTAGAAACAAGGTCTTTCTGTGTAGCCCCACCTATCCACAAGACTCACTCTGTATCCCAGACTGGCCTTAAACTCAGAGATCCTCTGCCTGCCTCTGCCTCACAAATGCTGAGATTAAGGCATGGGAATTTTTTTAATATGTATTTATTCTCTGTGAATGTGTGTGGTGTGTCTGCATACTATAATAATTTTATGTGGAGATCCAGAGGACAACTTGTGGTGATTGGTTTTCTCCACATGATTCCAAGGATCTAACTCAGGTCATCAGACATGGCAGATGAATGGAGGAAAAGAAAGTTAAACAAATGAATGGGAAAGAAGGAAGGAAGAGAAGGAGAGAGAGGTAAGGAAGGGATTTTGGCACCAGATGAATAAAATGGGTGCAGCAAAGAAACCACAATAGCTAGTCCATGAGTAAAGGGTAAAGTTTCTTCCAAATCACCAGGTGTCTCTTGGCCAAGTGGAGGCTAAGGGGCTGGGGGATTAATGCATGTGATTTCTAGTGCCATGAAAACATGCTGAAGAAAGCTGGCTGGTTCAGGAGGTCTGAGTGCAGTGGCTTACTCATAGCCTTCCTACAGGAGGTAAGTATTCAGGTAGGTTAAGTTACCAGAAAAGCAGCCAAAACTCTGTCCTGCAGGGACTCTTAGACACTTGCAGAGACAATTCTTAACACTTCTACTGAGGTGTGACAAATCAAGATACTGTGTTCATGCTCCTGTTAAATGAGGGTCAGGTTTTCCCTCTAGTCAGGTTGCATGCAGTTAGTCAGGGAGCAGGGGAGATGAAGAGATTCTAAATGGTTAAATTTTTACTTTAGTTTAGGTGTTTGGGAATTAGTAGCAGAGGTTTTACAGTGTAGTATATATACTAAAATCCACTGTATCAGACATTTCACAGGGGTTGGTTTGATGTGTGATTTCTGTCTCAACATCCGGGTATAAGGGGTGGATGCGTTATTAAGGCAACCAGTAAGCATCTTCCACAAATTTTTTTACAGGATTCAGCCTCCATCGTCTTGTGTATTACACTTTTTTGTCTGGAAACACAGTGACTGATAGTCTTTTTTTTTTTTTTTTTTTTTTTTTTTAGTAAAGTAAAGAAAAATGCCAGCAACTAGAAGGTTAACAGGACAACTATATTCTTTACATTTGGAAACTTTGGAAAAAGCTTAGAATTTTTTTAATCTGCATCGTTTTCTATTTATTACAGATTTTCCCTTCGATGAGCCCTTCTTCTGTTGGTCAGCCCTTGCCCCTAAACATCCTTAACCCTTCCCATGAATACTTCTTTCCCCTTACATTGCACTAGTCCCAGCTCTTAATGATTCTTGAGCTGTCACCTTCTTCCATCTTTAGCCTCTCCTCTCTCTGGACTGCTTGCTTAGTGGCTTCAGGAGTCCAAAGCAAGAGAGCAGCAGCCATTACCTTACGTGGGATCACTAGGAACCAGAAACACTGCTCTCCACCTGATTGAGGGAGGCAGAGTAGACTCAGATATCCAGAATGACCAACAAGCCTTGCTAGGCTGTTCTGGAAAGAAGGTCCTGTTCCCAGGTAATGGGAGGAGACTCTCCTGTAGGAAAGAATGTGGCTCCAAAAGTTCAGGAATTTGGAAAACAAAGGTCTACCCAGATGGTTTTGATGCTTCACAACTAGAGCACCAGGTCAGACAAGGACTTCCTGGCATGGCATTTGAGAATTTGGTCTCCTTTACCAAGCAGCTGCCGTCCCTGGACCTGATTTTGGCTCATGTTTGCTGCCTGTGCACTCGATGCATCTAAATGTTTCTGGGACATCTGAGATAACAGTGGCTAAAGGCTTAAGTCTTTCACCTTTTTATTTATCCCATTTGTGTGTGTGTGTGTGTGTGTGTGTGTGTGTGTGTGTGTGTGTGTGTGTGTTTTGGGTTTGTTTGTATTGGTGTTTCACGGGTTTTCTATATAGCGTACTTGCTCTATAGGCCAGGCTGGCCTTAAACTCTGCCTCCTGAGAGCCCAGGAGATTAGAGCATGTACTGCCTGACTTTATCCCAACTTTTAAATTATTGATGCTGGTGCCTAGAGTTCTTTACTAGGGATGTTTCTGAGGTCAGGTTGCTATTTGGACTTATCACAGTCATGGAGGTTGGTTTAAGTACTTAGGAGGTGATCCCAGAAAGGAAAAGGCATAGGATGAGGGGGTGGGAAAGAAGAATGTTAGCACTGGGAACAAAGTAGGTCCCACTGGGAAGTGAGGATGCACAGAGATGCCCCCTCTTTATGGGGTTGGGGATTGTGCCTGGATTGCTAAACCTAGGCATTAATTGGACCTGGAGCCAAACCAAAAACAAACATTCCTGGACTAGGTCTTTGCAATTCAATGTCGAAGCCCATTTATTGCACATGGCTTTTTTGTTGTTGTTGTTGTTAATTGCAGGGTTTTCTGAGTGTCACTGAGCTGCCCTGTACACCTCACTTTGTAGTCTCAGCTGGCCTCAAACTCTACGAGATCCTCTTGCCTCTGCCTCTCCTGAGTGTTGGGACTAAAGGTGTGCCACCACCATTGACTGGATATAGGTTTTATTTATTTTTTAAAGACAGGGTCTTGCTATAATTATTAGACTAGCGCTTGGGAAATCTTGATCTTAGTGCCTTCATTTCCTGGGTGCTTTTCTTTATGTTTTTTTTGTTTGTTTGTTTAGAAGTTTTAATAGTACTTCTCCTAGCAATGGCAGTGGGTGGGTGGGTAGGGGAGTGGCTCTCTGCCCAGACAGTGTTAATGTTGCTAATCTCAGACTTGTCAGGCTTCCCTTCTGATTCTCTCCAAACACAGGAGTATCTGAAGCCATCTAAAGCTATCTCCCACTGACACCTTAACCATTAGCACTTGCAAAATAAAACTTCTTGCTAGGGGAGAGGTCTAGGCTTGACTTTGAATAGTAGAGAGTATCTCACAGCTCTTGTTGCTGGTACCCTTCCTGTTTTGATGAGCCGTTGTCCTTCTTGGTATTCGGAAGAAGACCCGAGGAAACTGGCCTCCTTTATCTTCATCTATGTTGTTACTGATGTAAGTAATAAAGTGCCTGAATCTAAAGAAGAGCTCACTGTATATATACATATATATATATACATACATACATACACATACATACATACATATATATATATATATACATACATATGTATATATATATCCTGTAACTTCTATAAAGGCAACAAAAAAGAATGACCTTTTAACACATGCACTTTGAGAGCTGTGCAGCCTCACCCAAGTTTGTGTGCCCTTCAGCAGGCACGGAAGGCAGAATGCCTAACAGCAGTCATCTGAAATACAAAAAAAAAAAAAATGTTGCTCTCAGGCTCAAATTTAATATCTCTCTTGTCTTCCTAGGGTCTATAACCATTCTATTGCACCTGAGGTTCCTGCTGATTCCTTCTCCCTCGGGGGCTACCCCATAAGTAATGACACCATATCCTTGTTTCAGCCTGCACTCTCCCTGGGTTATGATTTCAGTTATGACACTTTCTCCATATATATTTTTTGCTGGGCCTTGTCAGCTGACACGGTGATGAGCCTTTTTACAATATTCACAATGAAGCGATTCTGGAATCTTCCTTCCTTGGTAAACATCTGTTACTTGAAAGCTGCCAGCAATGTTTTACAGAGCCCATAAAATTAACTTGAAAAAAAAGATTGATCTCTGATCATATTCAGCAAACCCTTGAATACTTCAACCAGTGTTTATAATTGCAAACAGTGATCTGAAGTAATCCATTTTAGAAAAGGACAGTAGAGAGAAAAGGGTGAGAGTGGGGTTTGTGAATATTGAGTAAACTATCTGTCTCTCGCAGAACAGCTCCCATGTTTGTAGTCAAGCCTAAATCTCTTCTTTAGACTAAATGGGGGAATTGTGAGATATCACACCCTGCCTGCACCTGTTGCCCCTTGGGGGTGGGGACAGGTGTGGACATGACCTTCACGGAGGGGGAGGGCTTGGGCTGGTGCACCGGGCCCCAGCTAGTGTTCTTACTTCCTGGTTGGAGACAGAGCATCTGGAGGCATCCTTGAAACTGGAATCTGTGGCGATCATCTGTTTCTTGTGTAAGTGATTTCTCTCAGAATAAACATGCTCAACCTATCCCTTCCCAGATCCTTATTTACCACGATTTACAACCCAGCAGAGTTTGCATGACTGGGCTTTCTGCTGTTTGTGCTGGGTCTGTGTATAGTAAAGAGGAATGTCCTAGAGGTCTACAGTGTGAATTAAGTTTTTCTGTGTTTGTCTTGTAAAGTTCCTTTTAGTAAGCAACTGTCTGTTGCTGTTTTTGGTTTTATATTATCCATCTGTGGATAGCCATAACCATATTTTGGACTTCAAAATAACATTTTAGGCTTATTCTGAGGGAACATAGTGTTTGCTTTAGTTGATTATATATTATCTTGATTTTTAAATTGCTTTTTATTATCAGAGCTTTTAGGTAATGTGTATCCATTATGAGGAAATATATGATGATTTCGGCAAATGTACATCCCCACATAACTACTACCACAATTGGGAAATATCGTATCTATTTCTCTGCCTCTGCTAAAACTCTCCTGGATCTGAGTCCTTAGCAACCACTGTTCTACTTTTTATTTTGATAGCTTAGTGTACCTTTTTTTTAAAGAATTCATACAATAATATCATAAGTTAGTTGTTAAGCTGATGGCTTCTTTCAATCAACAAGTATATTTAATATTTAAGATCTGCCTGCATCTGAGTGGATGCCATTAGTATATCTGGATTTGTTTGTTTCGAAATATCCAGTGTACAGTCTATCATAATTTATTTATCCAACCAAATCTAGACTATTTCCAACAATATTTAGTATACTTCACAATTAAAAACAATTTTTTTAATTTGCTTGAGTGCCTGTTGGGTGTCATTTGATAGCCAGCATGAACAAATTAATGAGTGCTTTCATGCATTAGTTCCTGGCTCCTCTAACAAATTGCACAGTCGATGGCTTAAGGTAACAGATACTTCTTACTTACAGAAGCCAGAGTCCATAAATTAAGATTTGTGGGTTGGGTCATGCTGTGTGTTGCAAGATGTGTCCATGGGCCTCTCCTGTGGTGGTTTCTGGTGACCCATCTGTTCGGTGACTTAAAAACCACATCGCTTGGAACTTTGTTCTACTCTCACATCACCTTCTTTTCTGTGTTTTCTTTTTCTAAGTGCACTTGTTGTGGATTTAGTGTCCTTACACACCTCCAGGATGGTCTCATCTTGAGATTCTCAGTTATATCTGAAAAAAAAAAAAAACCTTTAGGTTCTAGGTGGACATGTTTTAGGGATTTATACAAAAATTCCCTGCCAAGTGTTAAACAGTGGTAACAGAGCAGAAGAATAATTTGAGGTGGAGTGCTGGAGGACTGTAGATGTAACTTTAGTAAAGTGGTCTGAACAAGCCAGTGATGAACGAAGCGGGACAATAGCATTGGGCAATGCTGTCTGAAATCAAGAGAACCCCAGGTCGCAGGCACTGCTCAGGAGTGGCACTCACTCGGGAAAGGGCAGGGAATGGAATGCCTGTGGGACAGCTGTAAGTACTCAAGGAGAATTGATTAGGGACAGGGTCTCACTGGGTAGCCTTGGCTGTCTGGGAACCTGCTATGTGGACCAGGTGGACCTAAACTCACAGATATCCATTTGCCTCTGTCTCCCAAGAGCTGGGATTTATTTTATATGTATGAGTGTTTTTTATTTAAAGATTTTATTTATTATATATAAAGTGTTCTGGCATGTATTCTTTCATGCTAAAAGTGGGCACCAAATGTCATCGTAGATTATTGTGAGCCACCATGTGGTTGTTGAGAATTGAACTCAGGGCCTCTGGAAGAGCAGTCAGTGTTCTTAAACTCTTATCCATCTCTCCAGCCTCATGTATGAGTGTTTTGCCTGCATGTTTTTGTGTGCCCATGTATGCCTGGTGTGTTGGGGGGAGCAGAAGGGTGTTGAATCCTCTGGAACTGGGGTTACAGATATTGTGAACTGCCATGTAGGTGCTGGGTGCAAGCAGCAACAGGTCCTCTGCAAGAGCAGTGAGGTGCCCTTAACTACTGAGCCATGAGGTCAGGACATAGACTTAAGGACATGGAAAGTTTTTGCCAAGTGGATATCCTTCGAATAATGAAAACTTGACAATAACATTAAATGTCTTTTGAGAGCAAGGTGATACAAGTAAGAAGTAGCAGGTTACACTAGAAGTGTTCAGGTGGGAAGAATGTCTGAGAATCAGCAGACTGCAGAGTACACAGACCACAGCATAGGGTTCAGAGATCCTGCCTCAGGATTCCTCCAGAGCCCAGTTGAAAGAAACACCCATTATTTGTGCCTACAGAGCCCCCTCTCTCTTTCCCATACTTTCTCCACAAGTACTCTCCTGACTTATAGCATTGTGGTTCATCTGGGCTGTCAGTTTTGTCATAGTTTGTAACTATAATGGAATCATTCACCCTATATACTCCACTGAGTCTTGCTCCATCCACCCCTGGAGTGAGATTTCTGAGGATTCATTTCTGTTATTACACAGAATAATCATTTGCTTGTTCTCATTGTTGTATAACATTGTCTTATGTGAACAGCCTATCATTTAATCATCTGCTTACTACTGATGCACATTGGAGTTTTTCAGTTTGGGGTAGAACAAAAAGTATATAAATAAAGTGTGGTGTCCTGTGTATATTTAGCAGTAGTGGATATTGTTCAAGTCTCTCCAAGTTGCCAACTTGGAGCTTGGTTCTGTTTTGGAATATGTTTTGGAGGTAAAACAGCCTATCCCTGTGTCTCACTGAAAAGAACTAGGGTTAAATCCAAATGTTTGCCACTGCTGGTAAGGCTCATTATCAGATAGGGACTTGGGGTTAGGTGAAAAAAAAAGAGGAAGGTGGGAATTTTGTTCTATATAATCCTGAGCTGCCAAATGAGGTATCAACAAAGGGGTAAATGTTCAATCTCAACCTCAACAGCTTGGTCTGGATTAGAAACAAAGCAACAGGAGCATCCACAGAGCGAGTTTTAAGACATGGCAGAGGCAGTCCCAACAAGGGAGTGAGTAGGGATAAGAACACAGGATGCTCTCACACCATGAAATCTGGGAAAAGGCAGAAGCAGCAAAGACAAAACAGCAGAAGCCTGTAAGGCCACAGGGGAAACCTCAAGTGTCATGAAGCACATCTGGAAGGAGGGGTTTGTCCGGGCCACAAGGTCAGAGGAAGACTGACAAGGTACCGTGTCAGTTAGGCATGTGCACAGGACATTACTTGAGACCATGTTAGCTTTGGTATCTTTTTTCCAAAAGTGAGTGGCCTGAGTAACTACAGGAAGTATAAGAGAAATAGGGCTGCCACTAGGTACACATGAGAATGTGCTCTAAGCAAGGACGTGAACCGCAGTAAGGGAGCTCACCATGGGATGTCTGCAGAAGAGGTCACAGCAGTGTAGACATGAAGTATCGATGGAACAGCAGGTGGCATGCTGTACCTGGAACTGTGAGCAGGGAATGGTGGGAAAGTTGGGGGGGAAGCAACGAAGGGCCAGGTCACATAGCCTCTCAGAGGTCACTGCAAGTGCTTTTGTCCATTGTGCCGAAGCGGGGGAAGCTACTCAGAGTTTAGGGACAAAGGGTGACATATTTTGTCTTAATTCGATAGTTCAACATCATGATTAGTAGTGATATGTCACATGCTTCTATTTTAATCTCCAGAGCACAGTGAGTTCTCCTGTTGCCCCTAAGTCATATCAGCATTGTGCTGGAGGTCTAAACCAGAACAGAAGGCTAGAAAACAAAATAGCCAGCCAGCGTTCATGGATGATATGGCTTGGAGATGACAGGATTGTGCATGTACAAGACAACTGCAGGTTTATAAAGGAGAGCCTGGCACTGCTAGAGCCTACCATACCACTTGGTGGAAGTTTCCATCTGTAGGAAAACTACAGGTTGATTTGAATGGCCTTTACAGCAATAGTTGACACACAGCTGGAAGCCCACAATCATCACAGAGGATGTAAGTTTTCTCTGTGACTGATAGATCAAACTCACAAAAGATTCAGTGAGTGGAGCAACACATTGGACCCAGTAAATGTAGCATGCACACCATCTTTCCTCGGTATCCCACCTTCTAAAGCACAACATTGGTGTGCTATCATAGAAATCAAAGCCTAATGGCTGGTTCTAAAACAGTCTAGTTTTATAAAATCCCCAAATGCTATGTCCAGAGTAGTGAAAATGTACAGGTTATAGCTACATACAGCATGTCTGACTAGTAGAGAAAGTAAAACATGAAAAAGATTTTATAAAATTAAGATCTACATAAATGTGGTATGTGGGATGGTATAGTAGTGTCTTGCCTTGTTCCTGTGACCAAATACCTGACAGAGCAAAACAGAAAGCAACAACAGAAAAACACTTAAGGGAAAGAGGGCATATTTTGGATATATAGTATGTCTTGGTAGAAAAGGGCCTGGTAGCAGGAGTGTGAATCCTTTTCCATTGCCTCTGTAGTCGAGGAAGCAAGTGAGGCCAGAGCATAAAACTTCAAAGCCTGACCCTAGTGGTCCTCTTCCTCCAGCAAGACTCCACCTCCTAGGGATTCAACAATGTTCCAGAACAGACTACTGAGGAGCAACCTGCCCATCACACAAGTCTATGGGTGCAGTTTACATTCAAACCACAGCAGAATAAAAATCCTTAAAAAAGGTAATAAAATTGTAAAATCTGTGTTTTAAACAGTTAGGTTATATAATCTCTTGGGAGGGGCACTGTGTAAAGTTGAAGTGGATGGGGTGTATCTTTGAACTCTGAAAACTTTGAATTTGTTGCCTGTGTGGCAATTATGTAAACACTTGCTTTGTTAAGTCATTCAACTTAATATGACTATTCAGAGGTTGTGACATGCCACAAGGAAAAGTACTACATAAATGAAAACAAGCAATAGACACCAATAAAAACTAAGAAACTGTGTATGTTATATATTAGAAATGGAAACAGAAATCAGAAGAGAAACTGTGGAGCGTGTCGTTCCTTGTAATACTGCAGGAAATAGGTATAACAAAACTGCTCCTAGGTAGTTCTTGAGATATTTCCAGGCAATGTGGCATCTCAGCAAGCAGGGAAAGTTTTGGGCTCCATGAATTCATGAGAAGAAATCTGTCTGGCATGTATAACAAAACTATCTTCAATATAATTCAGAGTGATGGTGCACACTTATAATCCTAGCACACCCAGGAGGCAGGATATGAAATCTCTCTCTCTCTCTCTCTCTCTCTCTCTCTCTTGTCCCTCTCTCTTTATCTCTCTCTCCCTCCTTTCCTTCCCCTCCATACCCACTTACTTGATCTGAATTTATTTTGCAGAGGAAATTTTAAAAGTAGAAAAATCAGAATAGGTGGCAGTGATGATATTGGGAGATTGGAAAATGGAGGAGGGGCTTCAGAGGAAAGTTCAATGATCTACATAAAGGTTAATAAAATGATTGATGCAGGTGGTGGTGTACACCTTTAATCCCAGCACACCGGAGGCAGGCAGATCTCTCTGTGTAGAGGCCAGCCTGGTCTACAGAGTGAGTTCCAGGACAACCAAGGCTTATACAGAGAAAACCCTGTCTCTAAAAAAACAAAAATAATAAAAATAAGATGTGTGATACAGAAGTACTGGTAGGACTCTTGCTTCCTGAAAAGGGCAGTATATACCAGTTGCCATGACACCCTTAAGATGTCAGATACTTAGGGACAACCTATCAACCTCATTTTCCCCCTTCAGACAAGCATCTGTAGATTTGGATGTTGAGGTTATTGTTTTATTTTTTAGACAAGACTGCTGTTAATCCCCTATGGATGTGATTGTGATGGTATCTTCCTTGTAGAAATAAGGGCTGCCTGAAGGTCAGAGAATGGAGTTTGCCACTAGCTAACCGTAGAGATCAGGAGGTCTGAACAGACAGACAGGAAGTAAAGTAGCTGGGCAGAAACAGGACATAAGCTGGGAAAAGCCAAATTGCTCTCTTGTCTGCTGAGGCACTAAGGAGATAAGGTGTGGCGGCGGCTTGCTCCCTCTCTCTGATGTTCAACATTTTTCCTCTATATCTGACTCCTGGTTTTTATTACTTAGAACAATTAAGAGCTCCATTTACAAGTATGTGATCTCTTGATTCTCCTACTTTGACTTCTGGAGTGAGTGCTGGAATAGCAGGTAGCGCCATCTCCCCAGCTTGCTCTTATTTGTTTCAAAGTCTCACAAATGATTCTGATGTGCAGTCAAATATAAAATCTAATATGCCCAGTTGGGATGCCTATGAACCGAGAGAAGGCCAGCCTATAATCACTAAGAGTACAAAAGTAGCACACGTACCTTGATAGTAACCAAAAGCTCTCTAATTGAACTTACCTGCTCAACAATATGACATGCCTGGTACTAGAAACCTAGGCAATTACTCAAGGTTAGTTCAGTTGTGGGTCTTAGAAGATAAATTACAACCACCACTGTATTAAAACAACATAATTCCTAACTACATTATAAATATTTGTTCATATACTCACATATATAAGTGTAGTCCTCACCCTCATCCAAGGAACTTCTTTTTTGCAGTGAAGAGAAACCAATACAGAAAAACCACAGCTAAGTAAAATGCCGAATTGTTGGAAAACAATCCAAGGTGTACATGTACAAAACAATTCCTGAAAGTAAGGCTTTTGGGGGACTTTGCAGAAGGAGGGGGTGGAGAGATTGTTAGCAGTCAGGTTTGAGAGTATGCTGTGAGAATGTGACTTCTAGTAATTCAGAAGCTACACCTATAAATTCTCTCCAACATGATTGCCCAAGCATGCTGCTACAGTGGACTGGAGGTAGCTTGCAAGGGGTTCAACTCTGTACAACTCCAGACAACCAAGGAATACTGAGAAATAGTCTTCTCCAGTGAAGGGGCAATCGGTTTTCCAATACTTAGTGGTCAACATAGAAAACATATATAAATATAATACTATACAAACTAAGCATGTTGTATTTAAGAATGCATATGTGTGTGCATATTTACTTGTGTGTATGTGTGTGCATGTAGCAAACATTGATACAAAATAAAAGGCCCAATTCCAAAGCTAAAGGAGGGGGTATATGGGAGGGCTTGGAGGGAGGGAAGGGAAAGAGAAAATTTTTTAATATATTGTAATTTCAAAAACTAAATATTTTTTTAGGCCAGTATGTGTTTAAGATCTCAACATGGATGTAAAGCTCCTGGTATTCTTTAAAGTGAACCTGAGGGTCTGTACAAACCTCCCCCTACACACACACACACACACACACACACACACACACACACACACACACCCCATGAAATGCCCACATTTTATGACAGACCACATTTTGAGGATTCAGAGGTGAAAGGGTCCAATATACTTTGAACCTAGAGCATGTGATACAAAGCATATGTGTTTCCTGGCAACATGGGACTCATAGCTTCTGCTGTTGTGAGATGAAAGAGCAAACACACAGAGCCCAGCAGGACTCAGTGAGACTCCTTGGGGGCTCACTAGTTGAGCCAGCATGGCCCCAACCACATTTTGACCCTGGGAAAATATTTCCACAGTGTTCCAGCTGTTTTCCCCAGCAGACCATGCCTTCAGTTAGTCTTGATTCTTGTTCCCATCAAAAATAGTTGAGGTGAAGGAGTAAATTTAGCCAAGACCAACAAAATCTCTGAAGGCCTCACCACAGTTCTCCTCAGGCCCCTGTTTCCACACGTGGCTGGGTCTTGCCAAACCCATCTCGATCAGCTTAGTGGTCATGGTGACAAACCAGAGTGTTTTCTAAATAAACACTCATGCTAAAGCCCGAACTGACCTAGAAAATATATTTGTTCCATTTGGTCCTTTTGGAGCACAATGTCCACTTGTGTTGTGTATACCACCTAATTATTTCAGATTCCACAGCGTCAATTCACAGAAAATGATCCAGGCTACTTATACTCTTTTCCCATTTGTCCTTTGGGAGGTGAGTATACACATAAAGGAACTAACTATACTGATGTTATCTTAGTTGAAGTCTTAGGGGGAGCCATGCATTTTTATCTCTGTATGTTAAAGAAATAGATATTTATTGTAGCATTTCCCCCACATTGTTTTTAGGTAAGACCTAACTTTGCTTTCAAACCTTATACTTGTTTGATTTTCTTTCCTCCTTTGTCAGTCTCACAGCAGAAACAGCAGGAAACAGCCAGAGCCTGTAGCTGTCACCCCAGACCCAACTCTGTGGTTTCCACCATGCCTTCAGTTCTGGCTAACAATTTCTTGCTATGAACTAATAAAGCAATAAAGATCAGAGAAGCAAAGCATCTAGGCTACCAAGAGAGCTCGGTCCGTACCAGGGCTGGAGAGATATTATCCATAGCAAGCTGGAGACTAATTGCCAAGGCTAAATCCTTAATGCCAAGCACCTATCTTATATATTAGTGTAGGGGTTTAAAGCTGTGAGCTCTGTTTCTCTTTTAGACTGATTCACTTCTCATGTAGCCCTGGATAGCCTTGTAAATCTAACATTAAGTACTTTTGGTTTTATGTTTTCTTACTCTCTGTTGTTGACTGTGGCCTTCTCTTGTGGCTCACCTTTTAGTTAAACTCTGTAGGCATATGGAAGAGTGTTATCTCTCCCTCCGTCTTTGTTGCAGGGGATTGGGTTTGATTTAGGAACATGCTTTCTCTCATTCCCTAACTCTGTCAGATAATTTCTTTTGTGAATGTCTTTGCATATCTTCTGTTACATTGCTATTGTAAAATAGTGTCTTTCTCCTTATTTCTACCTTGTTTATGTTGGTGGCAGAAGAAAAAACATTTTTTTTATGTTAGTCTTGTACCTTGAAATCTTGATGCATTTCCTAATGAATTCTCACAACTACAGATTGCTTTTGTTTACTCTATAAACTATCCTATAACCTGCGGATATGATTTAGCACATTTTTTTTCAGTGTATGTATTTCAACCCTTTTTTATTGTGGTTTCACTATTATTACTGACTATTGGAGTCTCAGGCACAATTGTTTTCCTGTACTTTGAACACAGTGAAATTCCAAGTGTTAGGTGAACACTCTGACTAGTTCTTAGATTTACTATAAAGGCTTTTTTCAGACTGCTTTTGAGAAGTACTTTGAAGGCCGGGATAAAGTTTCCATGGCCTTTGCATATTGGTTAGGTTAGGGAGTAGTTGGTTGGTTTTTTTTTTGTTTGTTTGTTTGTTTGTTTGTTTTGTTTTGTTTTCTGGGGTTTACCATTGTCCACGGAGAGATACAACACTTTCCTCCTTTTACTTGTTGTTAGTTAGAGTAATAGTAGTTATGGCGTAGGCCATGACCCAAACAAAGCAAGTTGGGAGAAAGGGTTTATTTGCCTTACACCTCCATCAGGAACTCAAGGTAGATTCCTGTAGATAAGAACTGATGTAGAGGCCATGGAGGGTTGCTGCTTACTGGCTTGCTCATGGCATGATCAGCTTACGTTCTTTAAAGACTCTGGCACCACAGGTCCAGGATGGCATTAGCCCCAATGGGCTGCTCCCTCCCCATCACTAGTTAAGAAAATGTCCTGCAACTTATGGAAGCATCTTCTCAGTTGTGGTCCCCTCACTTTCAGATAACTCTAGTTTGTGTTAAGTTGACATAAAACTAACCAGCACCATTGTAAAGCTCTGGCCAATACCTATAGGATCTATAGCCTGACCCTCCATTCCTGCACAGACACAGACAGAAGGCACGCTGGCACCCAGGCTTGAGATCTAGATCCCACTTGGGTATCTAAGGCTCCTGTTCTAAGCTTTGGCATCCATTCAGTTCCCTTCTTTTGGTTCTGACATATAGTTTTTCTCGCTTTTTTTTTTGAGATTGGTTTATGTCCAAGATGTTATAATTACTGATTTTATTTTATTTTATAGTTTTAGAATTATTTCTTTCCCCTGCTCCTGCCATTCTCTCTCTCTCTCTCTCTCTCTCTCTCTCTCTCTCTCTCTCTCTCTCTCTCTCTTATTTCCTTTCCTTTCTAGTATATATTCTCTACTGTTTGAAATTTGGGACTTTCATATCTCCTTCCAGGTGTGTGCAATACCTGGTTCCCCTATTCCATTTTAAGCATTATCGTCATGCAGTTCAGGCCCATAGAGCCTATAACTTTCTAAATACCCCAAACTTAGGATACACAAGGCCCTGAGATCAGTCTCTGGCTCCAGGGATGGACACACACACACACACACACACACACACACACACACACAATTTTATTTGTAAATACTCTATCTTGCATTCAAACTATCTTTGGGAGAGAGGAACTAGCTTTAAAATACCTTCCTGTGGGGCTAAAGAGATGGTTCAGCAGTTAGAAAAGCTTGGTGTTCTTCCAGAAGACCGGAGTTTAGTTCCCAACACTCACATCAAGTACTTCAAAGTCAACTCCAGAGAATCTGATGTTTCCTTCTGGCCTTGTGGGCAACTGCACAAGACATGGTACAAAAACATGTACATATACATATACATGTACATATACATATAAATAAATAAATCTTCTTTTAAAATATTGTTCTATAAGGCAAGTTTGTTTATCTGGGGGTGGAGAAGGATGTCTGCTCAAGACAGAGTTTCTCTGTGTAGCAACCCCTGGCTGTCCTAAAACTTGTTTTGTAGACCAGGCTAGCCTTGAACTCACATAGATCTGACCGTCTCTGCCTCCTGAGTTCTGGGATTAAAGGTTTGAGCCATCACGCCTGGAAAGGTTAAGTTCTAAGGGTTGTAAATTTTGTTAGATTTTGCTTCCATATAAACATATGTTTTTGGCCCCATTTGTTTTCTTTCTTTCATTCTGTATTTCTTATTTTATAATTGTCTGCTTGTTTATACTTGCTTCTTTGAGGCAGGATTTTTCTGTGCAGCCTAGACTCTCCTGGAACTTCCTCTGTAGACCAGGCTGGCCTCAAACAGAGATCTGCCTGCCTCTGCTTCCTGATTGCTGGTATTAGAAGGTATTCTATCACTGCCTGTCAATGTATAACAGTTTTTTTAAACATTGTTTTATGTGTATTTTGTCTACATGAACCATGTGGCATTCCCAGTGCCCATAGAAGTCGGAAAATGCTGTCAGATCTCTGGAATCAGGGTTAGCCACTCTGTAGCCTAATGTGGGTACTGGGAGTTGAACCCAGTCATTTGGCAGAGCAGACAATGAATGTTCTTTTCTCCTTGAAAATCTTCATTTAGATTTATGTTAAATCTTTTCCCTCCTATTCCCACAGGTCTTACCACCTTTTGATTGCATATTACACTATCC
The DNA here is from genome assembly GCF_943737965.1 of Phodopus roborovskii. Lineage (NCBI taxonomy): Eukaryota > Metazoa > Chordata > Mammalia > Rodentia > Cricetidae > Phodopus > Phodopus roborovskii. The sequence goes on along the minus strand of NW_026126573.1, from coordinate 79,172 downwards.
ATGTCATCATTTCTTTGGGTTATCTTCTATGTTGTTAAAAGGGAATCTGGGTAGTTTAATGAGAATGTCCCCATAAACTCACATGTTTAAATACTTGTTCCCTAACAATTAGAGGCTGTTTGGGTGTGGCCTTGTTGGAAGAGGTGTGTCTGTCTGCCTGCCTTCCTGCCTGGCTGCTGCCTGCCTGCCTACCTGCTGCCTGCATACCTGCCTGCCTGCCTGCTGCCTGCTGCTAGCTTTCCTCATGATGATCATGGATTCTAACCTTCTGCAGCCCCAAATTACACACTTTCTTTTCAATAAGAGGAAGGCGAATTTTGGTACTAAGGGGTGGGGCATTGCTGTGACAGGAAGCTAGCCATGCAGTTTTTGGAAGGAATATGGAAATCCTGGGGGAAATTGGATTGGAAAGCTGTGACTGCTATAAGCAGGGCTAAATGGACATCCTAGTAAGAGCTTGGAGACAACAGTGCTAAGATCATTGAGGGTTATGGATGTAACTCAAGAAAAACTTTAGAGAGAAACAAAGGTAGTGACAGTGTTAGAAACCATTCTTGTGGTGCTTGGGAAAAAATGAAGGTGCTTTCTGCCTGAGGGCAAATTGAAATAGTTGGATAATTTTATAGGCAGAGGATATTTCAAAACAGTCTAATATTAACTCTGTTGCATGGTTGTTAGTAATCACATTCATGCAAAGCTACCATAAAAAATAAAAACAGGGCAAAAAAAACACAAAATGTATAGTTTGAGGAGGGGAAAAAAGCACCAAGAAATTTGATGTCTGTACTGAAAGAGATAAGGAGAGGCCTAGTGTAGAAATGGAATAAAGGGAGTGTTGTCTTGGGTGAGACCCCACCAGCTAACCTGAAAACTTGCATAAAGGAAATGCCTTTTGTATTTCTATGAAGCTGCAATGGGGAAAAATGTTATGCAAATATAATTCGAAGGGGAACAGGCTCCAACCAAAATGGCTGAACTTGGCTTCATTGGCCAGGTCATTCTGGCTTTAGATCCCTGAATGATACTGGAGTAAAGGAGTTGTGGAATCTTCCTCCAGGAGTTAAGAAAATCCTCTGAAGCGAGGTGTTTGGCATGGGAATCCCTTCAAGGAAACCAGAGAAGCTATATGTGAATTTATGAAAATGAAGCCTGGATTGCATTGGAGACCTCAAGATCTTGGAGATGTCAAAATCATAGACTTACCAAGAAGCTTGGGACGAAATCAAGAAAGGCATATGTTGTAGCCAGCAGAACTTGAAGGGAAGAGCCATCTAAGCCCATTGGCAGCAGATTAGAGCTATAGGATTTGGGTTTGCCCTCCTGAATTTCCATTTGCCTATTAGAAACAGATTAGTGATACAGAATTTGAAGGTTGCCCCGCTGAATTCTGTCATGCCTTGGTCCAGTATTTTCTAACTATATTACCATTCCCTCCCCTTTTGAAATAGTAATGTATATTCTATGCTGTTTTACATTGAAGTTTATAATTTACTTTTTGATTTTACAAGGAGTTATAATTAAAAGTTGCCTTGGGTCTCAGAAGAAACTTAAAATAGTGTTCACACTATGAAAGACTGTGGGGACTGTTAGAGTTGAACGAAAGTCATTTGGCATTATGATATGGCCATAAGCCTATAGCAGAAAAGGTGTGGGTTGTGGTGGTTTGAATGAGAATGCCCCCCATATGTGCATATGTTTGAATACTTGCCCCCCATTTGGTACAGTTCTTTGGGAAGGATTAAGAAGTGTGGCCTCATTGGAGGGGTTCTGATGCTGGCAGTGGGCCTGAGGTTTCAGAAGCCCAGGCCATTCCCAAATAGCTCCCTCTGGTTCCTGTTTGCAGAAAGGGATATAAGCACTCATGGGCCAACACCATGCCTGCCTGCCAGCTGCCATGCCCTCACCATGATGGCCATGGACTCCAACCCTCTGTAACCATGCACCCCAAATTAAACACTTTATTTTCTGTGGCCTTGGTCATGGCATTTTGTCACAACAGAAAAGTAAGACAGAATCCTTTTATAGATTTTAATTGGCTTGATTCTGTAGTTAGAAAACATACTGGGAAAAATGAAATGCAGCATGTTCTACCCTCATGTTCAGGATATCAAAAGAAAGAAAATTAAATATAGAAAGTGGAAATGAGGGGCTGGAGAGATGGCTCAGTGGTTCAGAGAATTATCCGCTTTTCCAGAGGACATGGGTTCAGTTATCAGCACCCTGTAACTCAAGCTCTAAAGGATATCTCTCTCTCTCTCTTTCTCTCTCTCTCTCTCTCTCTCTCTCTCTCTCTCTCTCTCTCGCTTGCTCGCTCTCTCTCTCACACACACACACACAAATACCACATGCATACGAGCAAAACACCAATTCATATAAAATAAAATTTTAAAAAGAAAATAGAAAAGAAGTATACAGAGTGCTCATTGGGTAAAACTTATATTTGCTTTCTTTGAACCTAGTTTTAAGCAGTTGGCTACCTGGCTCTTAGAGGCTGGCTGATGTGATTAGCTTAAGGTTCACAGTGTACAAAGACATCTTTAGGTTAAACTACATTCTATTGAACAGAATTACACTGAGAAATAACTCCCTGTCCACTACTTCTCTCTTCAACCATGTCTAATTCAATATTAACATTACAGTGACATTTTAAACCAATAATTATGTTAATCATTGAAAACACTATTTTTTTAAGTCATTGATTCCAATTGTCTACAATGTGGTGCTGTCGGTGGTAATCATGGGCAGGAAAGTGAGTTCAGAGTACCCCAGTAGGGTGTATTTTAACACTGACATTGTTTAGAATTGATGGCTCCTGCTAATAATAGTGAAATAATTGTTGTGTGATATCTAATATTCACTTAAAATGTTCAGTGTCATGTTATCCCCATCTGCTCCTGAAGCCTACTATTCCCCCTGTGCCATACCATTTAGCTTATTTCATTTTTGTATCAGTCAGTACAAAATTGTGTTGCTATAACCAAATACCTAACATGGTCATGAGTGAGGTACTTATTTTATTTCTGGATTGAAAGGCACAATCTAACATTGTGGAGAAGGATTGTACAATTCATGACAATAGACTCATGAGCCTAAGAATTTAACTATTGATGGACAAGGAAGCAAAGAACAGACAGGAAATGACAGCCGGGCTATACAATCTCAAGACACAAACCAATGATCTACTTTCTCCAGTGAGAGCCCAGCTCTGAAAGTTATATGTGGTGATATATTACTTATGACTTATCAAAGCTTGCCTGAGGATTCAGAAAGCAAAGCCAGCCACAAGCTAGAGGCGTCAGGCAATGGTGGTACATACCTTTAATCTCAGAAACCATACTAGCTAGCCAGGCAGTGGTGGCACATGCCTTTGGGTGGATTTCGTGAGTTCGAGACCTCCCAGGGATACACTAGAGTGAATCAGTCTAAAAGATTTAACAGAGCTCATGCCTTTAATCCCTGCTCTAGAGAGGCATAGAAAGACAGGGATCCAGTGTCTCAGGCAGCATTGTGAGATTTAATCTCTAGCCACCCGGAGGATAGGCAGCAGTCTGAGGTTTGCTGGAGTCCTTGAGACAGGATCGCCCCCTTTTGGACTGAGGTAGATGTAAGACCTAGTGGCTCAGCTGCTTTGCTTCTCTGACCTCAGCTTGAAGCTTGAACCCCAATATCTGTCTCTGGGTTTTTATTTTTGGTGTTACAATTACACACCTCTAAGAGTGCAGCAAGACAGGGAGTGTAGACATTCCACATCCGAACTATGGTGTTTCATTCTTGTCCCCTCTGACTCACATGTATATCTGGTGTCTTTTAATCATCAGCAGGCTGTTCAGGGCACGGGCCTGGCCTTCATCGTCTACACTGAGGCCATTAAAAACATGGAAGTGTCCCAGCTCTGGTCAGTTCTCTACATCTTCATGCTGCTGCTGATGGGTTTTGGGAGCATGCTTGGAAACACAGCGGCCATCCTCACCCCCTCTGACGGACAGCAAGGTCATCTCCAGCTACCTGCCCAAAGAGGCCATTTCAGATCAGGACACCAGGCAGTGGAGGCGGGGCATGGGAGAGTGGCGAAAGGCAAGACAATCAGTGGAAGGGTCTAATTAGGGGCCGTGTGATTCTAAGAGAACTCCAGAAAGGCTGCAGGGGGTGTAGCAGTGCTCCTGCTAGGGGTAATACTCAGTTCCACTTGGGTAAGTTGTTCTAGGTGCTGTATGCACATGTAATGTGCACCACAGAGACCCATTTTTAATTTCAACATCTTGCCACCCAGCCAGGATCATGAGAACCCTCCTGTGCCTCTGATGGCTCTATGTCCAGGATAGATAATGTCACATCTGATCACATGTCCTAGCTATCATGTGGGGAGTGTCTTCTTCCCCTCCTCAAGCCTGATAGCACTTGGTTTTTTTTTCTGAAATTGGTCTCTGTGGTCCACAGTACAAATGCATGTAGCTCCCAATCCAGCACTTAATCACTCTCCTGAGGGAGCCTCCCAGTGGCTGATATTGTATGGTATGGCAGTGGGAAGGGCTACTATGAATTCAGAGGCACCATGGAAAGCCTTAGGAAGTCAGAAGAAAACCTGGAAAGAGTCAAATATTGCCTCTGCCATGTTGTGCAGTTATCTGACAACACTAAGCCCTGGCACCCCCAGTATATAAGGGATCTCTGACTACTAACTTGGAGGCTTAATCTGCTCTGGTACATGACCAGAGCCTGGCATGTGAGAACATCTATGTAAATTGTAGTTTCTTCCCAAACCAATCCTTATCTAGGGCTTCACACCACATTTAAGTCCACTTCTGAAGTCTCAGGGGCTATCTTTAACATTCCCAGACTTTCAGCCATTATGATAGAATATATCCACGATGAGAAGGCAGAGGGTGGTCTTGAGTTTAAGCCTAGCAGCTTTGTTCCTGCTCTAACTCTGCCTGCTCTCCCATGCCAAGGCCAGGCCCTTCCAAGCACATAGTGACCATCTCAGGAGGCAGTAGAGTATACTCGGAACCATCACTGATGGACAGAGTGGGAGGGCAGAGGGAATCTCACCCCTAGCCCCGGTGGACTGAGAGGGCTGGCACCCCCTCCCCCACCTTCTCTGGGAACTAACCTCTGGTCCACACCCGGGACCTCTGAAGGCCAACACCGGGGAGATGATGTCTCATGACCAGTTCTTCATTGGTCATCCTCAGGCAGCCTCAGCCCTTTTCCCTTTACCTCAATAGCTCCCCCAGAGAGGATCAGATGGGTTGGGGTCACATTCAAACATCAAACCAGGACAGCATCTTCCCAAGGGCAGAAGGTATACAAACTAGAGTCCCTCCCTCCAGAGCATGAATAAATCTGTCTCTCTCTCTCTGTGCTCCCAACAGATTTGAAAGTGACCTTCAGGCCACGACTTGCCACTCCCTCAGCTGGTACTGGAAGGCCATGTGGGCGTTTGTGAGTCCAGTACTCATCATCAGCCTCTATGTCTTCTTCCTGTGTGACTATATCCTCACAGGGGCACTGCAGTACCAAGCCTGGGATGGCACTCAGGTACCCGATGTTCCTGCAGGGCTGGGGAATAAGGCAGAGACCACACAGTCACTCAGAACACAGGGGACTATGCTGTGCTGTGAGAAGGCTCCATGTGAGTATTTCACAGATGCTCAATTTGCAGCAGAAGTGGGTGTGAGTTTTTAACCATGATGCATGGAGAGAGCAAGAGATGCTCCAAAGCATCCCAGTGGGCCTTTCCCTAGAAGTACCAGTATCCTCTGGTGTGCCACACTGTACATATTTATACAGAACATTTCTACCACCACAGAAACCATTAGTCTGTGCTAAGGGTTACATAACATTTAAGGCTCTAGAATAAGGTACTAGAAAAATTGTTTCTATGGCATTCCTGGATAGGCTTCACACACATTCTCTCACATATGCTCAAAAGGTCCAGAGTTAACTTTCTACGTGGTTTCTCTGAATTGCAGGGTAGTAGACACCACAGTCTTCACTCTTTAGCCTCTTCCCCTTCATAGAAGGCTTGGATGAACAGTTCTCTTGGACTTGATAGGAGGGACCTTCCCTGAGGCTCAATCTCTTCTCCCAGGGGCAGCTGGTGACCAAGGATTACCCCCACATGCACCAGCTGTCCTCGGTTTGCTGGTGGCTTCATCTACCATGTGCATCACCCTGCTGGCCCTGGGGATTTTCATCTGGAATTGCCTCAGAGGGGAGGTTCATCCCCAGTGGTCTAAGAATGGACCTCCCAGGGACCCGAAGTCAGCCACTATCGTTTCACAGTTGCTGCCTGCTGGTGGGGACACCTTGGCTGGAGTGCTGGTCTGGGACCTCCTGAATCTGTAAAGAGGATTAGGGAGCTTAGAAAAGAAGACTACCTTGGGGAGGGGGACCACATCCCATAGAAGACTCCCTCCATTATTTGCCATCTGAAGACTACAACTGTAGCCTTCTTGTCGTCAGCGGTTAAGGCCAGTACTGAAGATCATTGTCACCTAGACTCTAGGAAGTCCTAGAATTCAAGGTAAGCTGTCGTTAGAAACCGACCATAACCCTGAGGAGCCAAACAAGCACTTCGGTTTATGTTTGTTTGTTTTTGTTGTAATTTTTGGTTTTGTTTTTTTTTTCTCAAAAAAAAACAAGATACTGATTGCTTTTCATCCAGTGTCAGAGGTTTTTGAAGCACCTAGGGCAACACATACAATTCTTCTCATTGAAGCCACAGTGAGTGTGTAATTTTTGTATTACTACACTGTAAATTACTACTGGGATTTAGTGTCGATGAAGGGAGGTTTTGTTGGGAATGCAAAGGTTCCTCACAGTGGGCTGTGGCAACTCTAAACTGTGGCAAGGAATCTGAACAGACATTCCCATCCCTGGGGTTTCAGGGTCAGATGATCCACAAGGGTACAAGGAACTGTAACTTTTCTACAAACATCACTCACAGCCACCTTCATTCACCTCTGTATAGTAATGCTTTCTAAAATGTACATAAGTCACACAGAGCAATGTATAACTGAAAACACTCCATATTAATGGCTGTTATTCATCCATTATGTCAATTTGTCTGTTTTCTTTTCTTTTTTATCATAATAAAGTGGATCAAGGTTGTCCAGACTGAGATTTCCCTCCTGTACTAACAAGCCGAGCTCATGGAATTGAAGGACTTCTTTGGATCCATCTGTGCAGACACCTCTGAAGACACTTAGACATCACTTGGAACCTCGACCAGAGAGATCTTTTATTTCTCTCTTTTTCCCAATGACAAAAGTAGGCACTGGAAAGGTCTTTGGTGTGGCAGGTGGTGGTAGTAAAGAGAAAATTCTCTGGCTAATCACTTGCTACATTTGCAGAGAAACAAAATAAGGTTCCCAGAATCCACGTTGGAAGCTACAGTGTCTGAAAATCCAAGTTCCAGATGATAAAACATCCTTGTTGTATCCTTTTCCATCCTTGTTTGCACCAGCATGAACATGTACACAAAACACATACACATAAGTTAAAATAATATACATATCAAAAAGGTAGATAGTGATGATGTCTTTCCAACAGTTGAGTCTTTAACAGAGGACAATAACTCACAGGACAAATTGTTCACTATCTTAGCTGCCTTCTTATTTTCATTTTAAAATGATCACTGTCCTTAAATATATGAGAAGCAGCATTTATTTACCTAAGTGTTTGCTCCTGGTTTTCTCATCAGATGGATTTTAGGCTGGAACAGTGGGTACCCCCTGTGATAATACATCAGAGTCTATTCCTGAACACTTAAGTGTCTGTCCCCTACTCTCAACCTAGGCATAGTGACTGCCTTTCTGCACTTGTCATGCCTTCCTAGGGTTAGGCACTGACAGGGTCTCAAAAATCATGTACCCTCAAAGGTGAAAAGAGGAACATTGTAATGTATCATTATTCTATTCTTTTTCAGTGCGCCCATCACCTCTGCCATTCTAGACACATCAGAGCATTGAAAATTTGCAGTGTCCATGCTACTGGATTCAGGAGCCTTTGTCAGAAAATCTTGGGAGTGAGTCTGGTGCTCTTGGGTGAATACAATGTGCAATCAAATCTGAGAGCATGGGCAGAGCCTATTGAAGGAGGGGGAAAGTATGCAGTGTGTTTAGACATACTTACATCCAGAACAACTTGTACAAATATAAATGCACTGTTGAACATCTCTAGTTATGAGTGGGAGTCACCTCAACAGAACAGTTGTGCTTATGGAAATCAGACAGGTGAAGTAATGCTATCATGAAATACAGATGTGCCTCAGTTTACCGATCTAAAGGTAGTGGAACCTGGGAGAATGGAGCCTAAAAGGGGGAATAAAGTCTCACACAACAGCCAACTTTATTAAGAACATCAGGCAATATCCACTTTGAGTGTTAAGAAAGATCATGTGAGTAAAGCTCTCATGAGTTCAAACTGAATATAATCACAATAACAGGCTGCACATGGAAAAAAACCCCATGAATTTCTATAGAAGTGTATAAATAAGTACTAATAGCCAGTTGGAATGAATAATCTGAAGCAAACTCACTCCTATATGATACACCTGGGAGGGTTGTAGAAGAATAATCCTTCAAGAACAATTCAGTGTTTTGGAGAAACTGAGGTCACGAGACTCTTATTTTCTTTGGAGTTTTCTCACAGGTACTCAGAATTGTTTTTCTTTCTTTAGAATATTTCTTCCGTTTTCCATTTTTTCTTTTTATTTTATGTGTGTTGGTGTTTTGTCATGGGTGTCAATTCCCCTGGAGCTGGAATTACAGATGGTTGTGAGCTGCCTTGTGGGTGGTGGGAATTGAACCCATGTCCTCTGGAAGAGCTGCCAGTACTCTTAACCACCGAGCCTTATCTCCAGCCGCAGCACTCAGAATTCTCACAGGACTACATTCTTGGATTGTGTTAGGATACTCTTCCACCCACATTGTGGTTACATCCCGCTAAACCCACTTTAGATTGAAGAGCCCCCTAAATTAAAAATGCATTTGTTACACCTACCTTCCTATCCATCACATTCAGAGCTGTCAAATGATCATCCCAGAGGCCATGTGATCACTGGGGTTCCCAACATCTCCACAGAATACACTCTTCAGATTGCTTGCCCACAAAATGTTGGGTCTCAAATTATAGCTTCTACAGATTTCATTTCCCTTTCACACTTGTAGAGTCAGAAGACACTAAGCTGAACTGGTCAGCCAAGGAGCTCTCCACATACAGTCAAATGCCAGTTTCTCCATGGGGACGTAACTTTGCTTTGTTTTGTTACTGTAAAAAGAGAAAGAAAGATCACTGTAGAATGATAAAAGATCAATTATAATGTTTAAAAGCTTACTCATATAACAGCTGTAGAATTTACATTCTTATCAGCACACTGAAATTCCCTCAAATCAAATCTCAAATAATGTAGTCGTAATTAGAAGTCAACATGAATCATGAAGGTGGGATGCACCTGTAACCTACCAACTTGAGAGGCTGAAGCAGGGAGACTAAAGACCCGACCTAAACAATCAACCTAGCTAAACCCCATCTCAAAGGGGAGGCTGAAGCAATGGCTCAACAGCTAAGGCTGTTCTTGTAGAGACCATGGGTCCAGTCTCCAGCACCCAGATGGTGGTTCACAGCCATCCACAACCCCAGTCCCAACTATGTATTATGTATATACATTTTGTATGTATGTATGTACATATGCATATGTATATGTAGAATATGCAAATAAAATAAAATCTTTCTTTTTTTAAAGGACAAGAATTGCAACACAACCCAAAACAAACAAACAAACAACTCTCAAGGTCTTGCCAACAGTGCTAAGGAGTTTGGACTCTCTCATACAGGGAAACTAGAAACTCTTATGCTTCATTAACAGTGAACTCACCAGGATGAGCAAATGATTCAAAATTGTATAACCTTAGTTTGCAGGGTAAGACTATAGAACCCTGGTAGAGCTATCCTGCTTTCTCTCCTTCCTCAGGAGTTCTGGCGAATCGGCTTTATCATGTTCTGTATTGTGTTTCTGATAGGCACAGTGAAGTTCCCTACCCACAGGCAGTCATCCATTAGCCAGAATTGCATCCTGAGAACTCTCAGGTGGGGCTAAGCCTGACTGAGTCACCTGCACTGGGAATCTGGACACCCCAGAGAACTGAGATTCATCTCCTTTGTTGGGATAATTTTTAAATACAGTTATGACCAGGTCTGAGTGAAGTGTAAATTTTAAATCAGACACAATGCTCAAAACTCATGATTTATGATTCCTTGTCAGTTGTTCTCCTGAGGCTACCTATGTCACTGTAAGTGCAAGGTGGGAGGAACCCAAAATAATAGTGTCCCTTTGCACTTATTGGTAGCTCAGGATGTGCCATCATGGAAGCGTTTATGCTATAGAAATTGAAAAGCACATAGATCAGAGACTTTCTGCAGTTTCCAGTTCACCATCAGCCTCCAGCAGACTCAATCGTATCTTCGTGAGCTATTTTTCAGTAATCCTTAATAGTATGAGGACCCAGAAATCCTGGAGTTTGAGAGTCATGACACAGAAAAAAAATGTGGCCAAGGTCAGTGGGAGGGTGTGAACTGGCCACCATTGAGGTTAAAGCCGGGGAGGCACCGACCCACCAGGGAAGACTCACACCAGGGCCTGACAGTGCAGAAAGCTGAACAACAGGAAACCCAAGGGACTGGAATCCAGAAGAGAGCACAGGAGTGGGCCCATTCTACCTGAGTGTTGTCTCAGAAGATGGAATCACCCCTTGGCGCATGTGGTCTCCCTGCCAGAAGATGAGGAGCTGCAGCCCAGGGCAGCCCTAAATGCCCTGACCAGCACACAGGAAGACTGGGCCCAACCAAGTATGCCCAGCCTGAGGTTGTGGAGAGGGGCAACCTAGCAGTTCTTGCTTACCTGCATATCCTATGCCATGGGCCTGAGCAATGTGTGGCCCATCCACCACCTGTTCCAGATGTACTGCAGAGGTGAGTGCAGTTTGCAGGGACAGCAGTGTCTGAGTAGCTGAGTGCTTCACATCTCAAACCTTCACCTTCCTGGAATCTGTATGAATTATAGGACTAGTGGATGTCACCCCCAAAGAGCTGGCCCACAACCCAGCGAAGAAGGAAGATTGGGTTTTGCTTTGCTTTCACGGACAGTGCTTTTGTGCTGTCTTAAAAAAAAAAAAAAAAAAGTTTGCCTTTCCTAACTTGAAGTCAAAAAAGCTTTCTGTTCCTCCTCTGAGTTCTTAACCACAGGGTTGTTGAAGCTGTGTTTTACTTCCTTTCCTTCCTTTGTGTGTGTGTATAAAATGTGGTACCTAATGAGGTTCAATATATTATGTTGTTGTATTGTTGTTTTCATGACAAAAAGATTGCAGAGCTCTTTTGCTTGGATTACATCCTTGAAGTTTGAGTAAGTGATGGAAAGGTTGCTAGGCAGAGGTGCCCACACTCCCACGTTGGTTAGAGCAAGCAGGCTGTCACAAAGACAAGTTGCTGTGAGCCATACCAGACCTGCTGTAGTTGCTACTTGGTACTTTGAGTTAAAAATTAGACTATCTTATGACCTTTGTGTGTTAGAGCACAATTCCAAACAGCTGTGGGGAACATGGCTATGGCTCCTGCTCCCAGGTGTCTCTAAGACTAATACTCACAGGCCTCAGCCTCCTTCAACATCAACCTGAAAGTAAAACCCCAGTGTTTAAAGAGCAGGATTCCCCCTCTGCAAAGCAGGCTCTGGAAATGACTATTTCCTGTTCCTAGAAGGTGTTGTGAGGGAGAAATAGTAGGAAGGTGGTGGTGGTGCGGAGTGTGCTTGCATGTGATGGGGGCATCTAAACAGTACCAATGAGGGAAAAGGGAGTAAAGGCTCACAGCCTTAGGCCCACCCCCCCATTCCAAAGGGATAAAGCTATTGCTTTCACTTTACCTACACCTGTTACATTTCTTGGAGTCTCCCATCTGTAATTCGAGAAGACCTCTACATAGTGTCATATACGAGATTCAAAATTGTGGAGGAGGACGTGGACATGTCCAGACTGTGGCAGCACTCTCCTCAAGTGAAGGAACCATCTCCAACCAGGGTAATCTTGGTGAGAAGCCCAGACAGCTTCCACCTCCACCAAGAATAAGGAAAGAAGGGCTTCTGTCTGTCTGTGCAAAGTGATTGATCTCATTTGGCTATCCATGTGATAATTAGGGTAGAGGGGTAAGTCACAACTCCAAAAGCAAGAGACTTTGGACTGCAAGGAACCAAGAATCTTTTGGAGAAGGAAGAGTGGTAGGGGTGGCCCTCCCTGCCCCCCTCCTCCTGTAGATTGCTTCATTGCCCCATGCTGGGCTTTTGAGCTAGGATTGCTGAGTATAAGCACCTGGTGGTAGGCTCGGGTAGGGAAGATTTGCTCAGCTTTTTTTTTCCTGAACTGTTCTAGCCCACAGGCAAAACCTGAGCTACTCCTGAAGTTTTCCATCTTCGAAGGAAGACATACAGAGCCTGCTTTTGAATTTGAAGTGGGGATTGCCTGAAATTCCAATGGAGCCTGTGAGTGATCTAGCAGGGCAAGCTTCTAAGTAGGAAATCTTTGTTGGGTATTAGCACCCATTTGCCCAGAACTCACATAGTTACAGCTGGGGTGCTGGAACAAATGACCCCTGTATTCACCTCCACCCCACCCCCATCCGCTTCCATAGGCTCCCCATGTCCCTGGTGTACTGGGCTGTTGGGTAGGTCTATGTCAAATAAAGTGCCAAGAGTACTTAAATGAGGGCTGTGGGTCAAGGTTGCTGGAAACCTTTTTTTTTTTTTTTTTTTTTTTTTTTTTTGCTTTTCGAGATAGGGGTTCTCTGTGTAGCTTTGGAGCCTGTCCCAGCACTTGTGAAGTATACCAGGCTTGCCTTAAACTCGCAGAGATTTGCCTGCCTCTGTCTCCCTAGTGCTGGGATTAAAGGCATGTATCACCAAAGTCCAGCAGGGTTGCTGAAATCGTAAACATTCCTGAGCCTTAGGCTTGCATTCCCAGTGAAGTTACTATCAATCCTTGAAGCTAAAGGAGACTTCCAGTTTATCTGGTCCTGAGCCTCCAGCACTAAGATAACCGACCTGGGAAGCTCATGTGAATTTTCAGCAGCACAGGGTCAGGTGTTAAACAAGCTGTTACCATTGGCAGATATAGGCAAAGAAGGATCAGCTTGCCTGAGTAGGGAAGATGGAGACAGGGGCATTGCTGGGGTAGTGCTGTTCTTTGTAGCTAGCATCTGCAAAATTGGTTTCCCTCAGTTGGATGTAGAATATTTTTCCCCATTATCCTGCCTGCTTTTTATGCTGGCCCATTAATATTATTATCATTACTCTGATTATTTTTGAGACAAACATTTCCTCTTTCCTTTGGAGATTGTCCTAAAACACTCTCTGTAACAAAACAGGCTTGGAATACAAACAGAAAAGTTTTGTTTGCCTCCATAGTGCTGATGGGGTTGAAGGCCAATATCACCATCGCCTAGTCTATACTACATTTTTCCCTTTTCCTTGGACTGTAAACTCACATTTCTTCTCTCTTATTTTCTTTTTCTTTCTCCTCACTCTCAATAGGAATCTAAACTTGGGTGGTAAATTCATTTTCATGTAAGACTGTGCTTTCTCAATATGAGAGCCTCCTCACAATTCTTAATGTGAAAAATGGTTTAAGTTCTCACTAGGAAACAACAACAAAAAACAAAACAAAAAAAAACTAAAAGGGTATTGAAAAGTATATCATGATTGGGTGCATCTTAGTATCTTGTTGAGTTAACTAACCGAAAGACCTGGAAATGAAAACCAAAGTAGGTAGAAAAGACGACATGTGTTCCATCATTGCTGGAATTTGTCAAACAACTATGCTGGCCTTGTGAATATTAGCATTAAAATCCCTTGTCCACCCTTAAGATCCATGGCTCCTATACCTCCTTCCAACACGAGCCACAAGATATCTGTAGGTCTTTATCTTCCAGGGAGTGTGATGTCTGTTAGGAAGGCAAACATTCTTGAATGATAGATATCCAAGTAACATCATCTCAGTTGGTAAGATATTATCTCTGGGGGAATGGGAAAGAACCATTTTAGTATATATTGTACTTGTTTTTTGGGGAACAGAGTTGATGTTGCTCATCAACATCATCATCATACTTGTGGCTCCTGCTGCCTTCCTTTTACAAATTAAAGCCTCTGCTTTCCTGAGGATAAATCAAATGGAAAGTCTAACTTGGATATGGTTAGCTTTGGAAGTGTGTTGTTTTTGTTTTTTTTTAAGACATGTTCTGTCCCTTCATCTGTCCTCCACTTCATGGAGCAGGTCTTTTTTCTGAGAACAGATATGAACGCATTGAGCTACTTCAAATTAGTTTACCTCTACTAATGTTGTTGCTCTCACTATACAGCAGAGACAGGGCAAGCCATGCATAAAAGTCCAGCTCTGTCAAAGAGCAAAAGGGGACCTTTCTTGCTGCAGGGCTTAACAAAGCTTGGCCCTAAGTCTCTTGTACTTGTAATCATGGATACATTGTGAATTTTAAAATCATTGAAATCCTGATAGTCCCCTTGTCACTCTCTAGATTTTCACTGAACTATTGTCATTTGTTTGTTTTTGATTTATCATTTAGTGTGTGTGTGTGTGTGTGTGTGTGTGTGTGTGTGTGCATCTCATCTACCTCCTTGCCAACGTGCCTACTCAGTTTGAGCATAAAAATGTTCAGATTTATAGTTAGATTTAGTGCAAAAAGATAGATTTCAATTTTTCAAGCTATGATTTTACTGTGTAGCTCTGACTGTCCCAGCACTCAGTCTGTAGACCAGGCTGGCCATGAACTCATAGGTTCTCTTGCCACCAGAGTGGTTACATTCCAGGCATGTGGGGACATTTCCTGCTCCATACTGCATTTTCATCTTTCTTCCTTTCTTCCTTGCTTTCTTTCTTCTACCACATCAACTTCTTCCTTTCCTCCTTCTTCTCCCACTTTGACTTCTTTTGTTTTGTCTTTCTCATCACCTTCGTCTTTTACTTCTTCTTCTCCTTAGTTTCTTTTGCTCTTTCATGATGAGGCTTCTCTATGCAGGATTACTGACCTGAGTCTGGGTTGAACTCAAACTCACACAGCTTCTTCAGTGCTGTTTCATGGCCACTGCCCAGTAATTTTGCCTTTCAATTCTTTCTATCTAGTCATTTAATTTTTTAATTACTTACCACTTTGTCTTTTTGTCTGTGTACTCATGTAAATCCAGATCCTCCGACCTCCCTACACAATCAAAAATAACTAGAGATAAATAATTAACCTGGCCTTCATACAGGTAAAAATCAAAAATAAATGAAGAAGATCAAAGGGAGCTTGGCCTGGGGTTCAGATGAAACTTCCTGAATTGCTGGACAGCTGAACTAGTCTAGTAGTGTATGCTTACACAGAACAAACAAGTTGTGGTGCTTGTTTGAACTTGGTTTAGTATGTGAAGAAATTCGGATTCTGATTCCAAAGTCAGTCTTTCTTTTTCTACCTTTCTTTATTTCATAAGTCAAATCAGAGACAATATATCAATGCACATAATAAAATAAATGTGTTTTTTAAATGTTAGAAGGTGTAAATGCTCACTCAAACCAGGGAAATAATGCCCACCCTGCCTTGAGAATTCTTTTCCTCACTTGAAGCAACCCTTGGAATCTCTGCTGGGCAGAATGAATTCATCCACAGAGCCCTCTTGAGGCTCTTCCAATGTAATTCTACAACGGAGTTTGTCAAACTTCATAATGCTTCCTTCTTCCTGGCATGCCGATCCCAAACCATAACATAATTTGTTACTACTTCACAATCGTAAATATTCAAGTTGTGAATGCTACACAAATGTCAGTGTTTTTAATGGTCATAGGCAACCCCATTGAGAGTGTCATTTGAACACCCAAAATGGTCCATACAAAGATGTTGAGAACTGCTATTCTAGGAGTGTCCTGCAGGATCCTCTCTGTGTGTATGGAGATAATGGTAAACCTTGCAAAATCTAATGAGTCTGTTGCATAGAAATATAAAAATTTCATCCATTAAATCTCAGAATAAGGATAAAATTGTATTCTAGGTTCCCACGAGGAAAAGACACTAGCAGCATCTCCAATAGACATGGGGGGTAGGTGGAGATACCTGCAGGATGAGATATTCAAATGGATGATGAAGAGCTGGTAGAGGTCTTGAGGGGAGCCTGTATGAGGCTGTGGAGGGTCCTTTGAATTGAAGGCAGAAAGGTGAATGCTGACAATTCCTGGCATCCTGCTAGTGGTGAGGCATTGGGGAGCAAAGCTTTTGCTTCAACAACAAAGGGCCACATCACCTGTTCTTTTACTTTCTGGTGAAGTGATTGCCTGTGTCCCTGGGAAACCTTCCTTGCTGCCTCTGATATTTGTTTTACTTGTGGATTTCCAAGAGATGGACTATTGAAGTCCAGTCTGACCTTAAAGTTTATATAATGAAAGATAATTTTGGACTCCCAGACTTGGGTTCACCTTCTAGAGCTGAGATTGTTCAGGACACTTGCTAGTTTCTCCTCTTAATGCTGATCTTGCTTTATGTACTGGACTTGGTGAGAGTCGTACCTGAGAACTTGTTTGTGTGACACAGCCTTTCCTCAAGTTTGGTTTTTTTTTAAACCAAAGCAAGAACTGGGGGCCTCCACTTACCCAAATGGGACTGAGCTAGGCTACCCTTTCACAGAAAAATGTGGTCTCACTGGAGACCTGCACCAGTGCTGTTTCTATGGTGAGAAACAGCCAAGGCACGGTGAGCAGTTATTGCCCAGATCCATAAGCATCTTTTCCTCTCAACCTCTTGAGTTAAAAGAAGCAACAAGGACAGTGTTTTCCCTTCTGCCCATCCCTTCCAGAGAAAGAGGGAAGATCAAAAAAAATTCAGTGAGTTTTATTGGTGGCATAGACAGCTACCCCTAGGTCCTCCACGGTTGTTGAAGTCAGAGTTTTTAAGGATGTCTGCCTTCTGCTGATGGCATGAGACATGTGGATTAGGAAGCTTGGAAGACTTACCTACCATTGGCCCAAGCAACGTGGAGAAAGTCAGCTGCCAGCTTGTCCATAGTCCTTAGAACCCTTGGCAGCAGTTGAGATGAAAGGCAGTATTGCTCAGTAGCTAGTGTTGCAACTTTTGTGGGTGGAACTTCATCAGTGTCATGGAGGAAATGTGTGTTGCCAGCAGCTGGCCTGTCTTTCTGTTATGAGAGCTTTTAATTAAACATTTTAAATGCCTTATTCTCTAGATCTCTAAGCATTTGAGGGCTGTCTTACTGTTCAGCATACCTTAGTATACAAAATTTGTGTTTAGTTACTTGCCTTAAACACATAGGTGACTGAGTGATGGTTTATCCCTGTAATTAATTTATGTGTCTGGAAAACTGGATAAAAGCTGAGAGTCTATGGAGGGATGTTTTACTCAGAGCCCTGCAGCCTGACTGTAACTGGTTTTAACTTAGTCGGTTAGACTTACACCTGTAAAGGACAAAGAGGTACAGAAAACTCCCTTTGATAATAGAGGATTAACCTTTATAAACAGCTTACAGGAAGGACTGTATGGCATAAATATTTTGTTAGTTTAAATAGACCTCTGTCCACTGGCCCACTTGCTCAAGTATGACATGAGGTTGTCCTGTGTCCTGAAATGTGTGGAAAAAACTATCAGCATGAAGGAGCATAACAGGTTTCCTCGCTAGAGCTCCAGAGTGGTAAATACATATTTAAAAATATTACAGTTACTTAAAGGCAGAATGTTATAGACAATTACCACAGAAGTATGTCATTGTAGGCTGCAAATTAGTATTGGGGTCTTTTTGGACATCTGAAAATTTACAATATGCTGTAATTCACATTAGCTGTCAATTTAATGGCTGAGTTTTCATCCATTGTGCTTTGGTTACATCTGTGTGAGATTATGTTGATCAACATAGGGTGAACCAGGTTGAACTGCGCTGCATAAAGAAGGTACTGTGAGCAAGTGAGAGAACCAGAGATGAGCTGACAACTGCATTCCTCCACAGTTTCTTCCCACTGTCCTGCTTGAGTCACTGCTGTAATTCTCATTAGGGACAGTGACCTGGAGGATGTAAGCTAAGTAAGCCCCTTTCTGGCCTGCTTTGTGTTTGGTCAGTGTTTTAGCACAGCAACAGAAGCAGCCAGAATTGTAAGATAGGATTTTCTTCTTTTTAACTGTGGTGAAGTAAATATATGTTTTGTTTATTTTCATCTTATTTGTTCTTTTTCCAAGATAGGCTCTTAGCAATGCAGTCCTTTCTGGCCTTGAACTTGTGACTCCTGTCTCAAGTTTATGAATGCTGAGCAAGGCGTGTACCATCCCACTGGTTTGTAATTTTCACTAATTAAATATGAGATGGTTACATTTAAGTTTCTTTATCTATATTTATTTGTTTTGAGGCAGGGTCTTGCTTTGTAGCCAAGGCTAGCTTGGAGGTAATAGCAGTCATCGGTCCATACTTCCAAGTGCTACAATTATAAACTTGCACTACACATAGCTACCTAAATGTATGGGGCTTTTTTGTAAAAGTAAAAAATGATATATGTTTAGGCTTAAATTTTGTGATGTTCAAAACAATTTTGTTGTTTCTTTAAAGAGTTAATTTTTAAAATTTTTCCGTATAGTTAGGTTTTTCATTCAAAACTTCCTAAAAATTTGAGAAGCCCATGCATGACATTAGACACTGTGATCTCAAAACTGGGGTGGATGAAGGAGGGTTGGATGTTAGATACTAGGCAAGGCCTAATCTAGAAAAGTATCTTTTCTTTTTCGGTCCCCCATCTACTCCTCAAAGGGAAAAGACCTATTTTCAATAGTCCACTAACTCTGACAAACCAAGCTGAGAAAGCAGTAAGGCACTCCATCATGGATCAAGAATGATCAAATTATCCCACCACAGGTAGTGGCCTCGAAAAAGCCAGTTCATGCACCTGCGATGGATCCTGATTTCACTGACAGGGGCCCCTCAGCATATCAGTCACATAAATGTCACCCACATTCAGGGAGTCTAGTTTGGTGCCATGAAGTTTTCACAGCTCTCAGTCCACAGTCTGTGATCATACGAGTGACAGTAGGAGAAAGTGTACCTTATTTTTTTTCCCTTTAGAGTTGGCTTTTCACTGTTAGATGAAGTATGACTCTATGGGTCACACAATTGAGGTTTCTTATCTTCAGGGTGTTGCACAGTGTTATTAGTCAACTTCCTGTTGCCACTGTCTTAAGCTTTTAGGACTATAACTTCCAGAACCTTAGCTGCCTGTATGCTGCCATAATGATGATTAATTGAACCTCTGATATTTTAACTGAGACTCCTCAATTAAATGATTTTATTGTTTGTTCTTGTTTTGTTTTTAAAAGTTGTCAGGGCCTGTGTTGTCTCTTCACAACAATACAAACCTCACAAAGACAGAAGTTACTACCAGGGTCTGGGGTATTGCTGTGATAGGCTGGGCCTATGATATAGTTTCTCAGATGAGTTCTCAGTAGTGTTGTTCTGCAAGCTTTCCTCTCCCTTTATGACTCTTCATTGTGATTTCTTTCTCAGGGCTATAAGCAATTTGAAGAGCCAAGAAATGGTGCATGTTTAACTCCCATTCATTTCCCAATAAATGAGTAGGTGAATACAGCATGAAGACCATGTCATGAAGTAAGTGTGAGAAGTACCAGGATTTTATAACTATATTGGAAAAGAAGAAGACATTTCTAATGTGAGTATCACACTTACTCTTTTACACATGTATGGGTTATTTTAGGATGCAGTGACCTATGATGATGTGCACATCAATTTAACTCAGGAAGAGTGGGCTTTGCTGAATATGCCCCAGAAAATGGTCTACAAGTATGTGATGCTGCACACATAGAGAAATCTCACTGCTAAAGATAAGATTGCATTTTCCTTCTTGCTTGAAAATAAGGGGACAGGTATCCTTGCTTATTGATACTATTGTCTAATTTCAATTGAGTAAAGACTAAATTAGTCGAATAAGGCATAGTTCTTAGAATTTTTTAATATATTAACTTACATTCTGTACTATTTCGATTAATATATGATATATATTCTGGTCTTATATTTCAGGCTACTTTTGGGAAGAATTTACTATTAAAGAACATTGTCAACGTTCTAGAAAAAGTGAATGGTAAATACATTAATTTATACAAATTAACCTCTGAAACAATTTTAATTTTTCATGCAACTTTTATATAAAAACAACAGTGTACATAAGCACAGCTTAAACTTTATTGATTTTTCTTAATTTCTCACAAACAAGTACCTCAATGTCACATAGCTATTCTGTGTTTTCAAGGAATTCCTGTGGAAAAAAGACAAGGATACAATGACTAAACACATACCACTGTTTGAATTATAGCCCCATGAAAGATATGCTGTATTTGCAAGACCCAGTTTCTCTGTATAGCAGTGCCTGTCCCTGGCATTTGTTCTGTAGACCAGGCTGCCCTTGAACTCAAACATTTACATGCCTCTGCCTCTTGAGGGCTGGGATTAAAGTTTCACCTTTGGGAAATATAAAACCATTTGGGATACATGAGGAATAGTTATTACAACTCACTGAGGCTCTGAATAATCATATCAGGGTAAATTGAGTGGCACTGATCTTTCTGCAGTGAGAACAAGAGGTACGGGTGTTGCTGCCTTATTTGAGACAGCAGGCATACAGACATTTAGGGGCTTGTATGGGAAACTTAGTAGGTATAGGCATCTGCACCTCCATGATATATGCCTGAAGACATGAGCTCAATCACCAGAACACATCCATAGAAGATATATCTTATGGCATCTGCATTCCTCAAATGCACATCATGAGCAAACATAATGATAAATAGTAAGAATAATATTTAGTCATTCTTACTGGGATAGCACAGGCTCTTCCTGATTTTGATTATTTAGAGATCTTTCTGCAAAATTTGAGTTTATGTGAGTTTTAACATCCTAGTTAGTTTTGTTGTGTTGAGTTTTGCTTTATTCCGATTGGCTCCAGACCTTTACCAACCATTTTTTTCTATCACAGGAAATTCTGGATAGGGTTATTACTGAAGAGGAGGGAAGCCTCTTGAGACAGCTTATCAAAAGCATATATTTTGCAGTCTTGGCATTGTGCTGACCTTGCCACCAAACTATGGGCAGGACATGCATGCCCAACATGGCCACACCATGGATACCTCTTCTCTCCCTCTTCTCTGCTCTGTGTTGGCTAACTTTTTTTCACCACCCTTCTTTTCCCTCCAACAATGAACTCCAGGTGGCCTCATTGAGTTTCTTGTTTGTGTTTCATTGCTAACTGCTGTAGCAAATGAACAACAATATCCATCTTTTAGGAAGAATTGAGTACCCTTTGTAGTGAGTTACCAGGGAAGCCAAATTTCAGGTGTGTCAGTTCAGAGTGATTGGGAGCTGGTGGTTATCTAAGCCAGAGGAATATGTTGTGAGTTTAGCAATGCAAATGGAAGCATTCTAGTTGGAGGAGTGATATATATGACAAAAGTGGAAGGAAGTTACCGTTTTCACTCTTTTTACAATATTTCTGTTTTATAGAGCATAATAATATATTTTTAAATTTTTATCTATTTATTTATTTTTATAAACATTTCCATTTAAATGAAAACAAACATGTATAGACAATATTTGGGAATTTGGACATCGTTTTTTCCAAACTACTTCCTGCTGGTAAGGGGTGCTGTCTTAGGGGATTCTAAGAAGATGCATAAATCCTGGCTGTAGTCTGTAAGTCTGCATTGTCCAGCTGTTTTGAATGTAGGATCACCTGGTACTCTGTTTCAGGCAGTCTGGCTTGATCAAACCACATTAGTCTGGAAGGAATCCACAGCTTTTCATTTTCTGTGGAAACAAAAATAGAAATCCTTTTGCCCAGTAACTTGTCCTTGACCTTAAATTTTGGAGTCAAAGCATTTTTTTTTTATTTAATTGATTATTTTACATGTCAATCCCAGTCCCCTCTCCCTCTCTCCCTTTTTCCCTCTCTGCCCTCTCACATGCACCCTAATCACCCTCCCCTCCCATCCCCCCCACCCGAACTCCATATATAGGGGAATGTCATCCATTTTGGGTCATGTAGGCCTGACAGGTCATGTGAAGTAGGGACTATGGCTTTGGGTCTGTGTCTCCACTCCACCACTGGTTAATGACTTGGGGCAAGTCATTTAATACCTCTGATTGTTTCGTCTGCAATAGAAAACAAAAAGAAATCCCTGCTACTCCACCCCCACAAGCTTAAACTACCTATCCCAGAACGTTTCACCTTCAAACAGTAAAGAAAGCAGGCACAATAGAGCAGAAGGCACTCAGGCTATTTATGCTTCAGATTATACGTTTCCCCACCCCACCCCTGTCTGCTTCCCCCCATGCCTAGTTCCAGTCTATTGCTGATGGATATTTGTGTTGTTCCAGTTTGCGGCTACTATGAACAGAACTAGTGTGTACATTGGAGCATGTTCCTATCTCTCTCTCTTTCTCTCTCTCTCTCTCTCTCTCTCTCTCTCTGTGTGTGTGTGTGTGTGTTTGTGTATGTGTATGTGTTTGTGTGTGTGTGTTTTAAACAAGCATTTATTGAGGGCAGGAGCCACAGAATGAGTTGAAGTCAGAGACAATTTGTGGGAGCCAAGCAAATGACCTTACCATTTTACTGGCCCTGACGTTCCTTTCCAGTTTTAGACTTTTGTGTAGACTTATGACTGTGCACTGATGTTTCCATTTGCCTGTTGTTTTCCCTGACAACTGACAAGTCTGCAACCTGTTCACTTGCTTACTGGGCCATCAAAAGAGCACGGGGTTTCTGAAATGTCTGCCTGAGCCCTTGATAGGTTTATACTGGGCTGTCTTTTTCTACTGATTTGCATTTGTTTCCCTACTTTGGCTAATGGCCCTATGTCTTCTTTATATTCCAACTATTTCATTTCTTACTGTGTTGCCTTTCTGGCCCATTTTAAGTGTATTCTGTTGGAGAGAATTCTTAACTTCAAGAAAGTTCAATTTGTGCTGGAGATGTGTGTAGCTCAGTGTTTAGAGTGCTTGCCTAATATGCATTCGACCCTGGGCTTTATTCCTAGCTCTCCATAAACTGTGTATGTATGGTGGTATATACCTATAATCCCAGAACTTGGGAGGTAGAATCAGGAAGATCAGAGGTTCAAGATCATCCTCAGCTACACAGCTACATAGCAAGTTCAAGGCTAGCCTGTTATTGGAGACCCTATCTCAAAAAGTAAACAAGTAAGCAGAAGGAATAGAGTTTAGTTTCCAGCATCCATATGGTGAGCTCACTACCACCTGTAGCTCCAGGTGTAGTAGGGGATCTGATGGCTTTTTTTTTTTTTTTTTTTTTTTTTTTTTTGAGGGCACCTGTATGAATGTGCTTGTATATACACACAGACATATACACAAAAATAAAAATAAATATTAAAAACACACAAATCTATCAATCTTTTTTAAATAGTTGTCTTCATGACCCTTTTTTCCCCTCATGTCTTACTTTACACAATCTTTTCCTACCAGGAGAGTAGTAGATGCCTTTAATTCTAGCACTTGAGAGACAGAAGAATCTGTGAGTTCGAGACCAGCCTGGTTTAACATAGTGATTACAGAGAGATCCTGTCTCACAAAACAAAAACAAAAAGCAAACAAAAACAAAATAAAAGAAAAAATCCCAAACAACAACAAAAAGCCCAACTTCTTCCTTATCAAGTCCAAGTTTATGAAGATATTCCTGAGGAGTCAACCCCTTCGCAAAGCTAATCTCAGCAGTGAATGAGTTACTGCCTAGAAACTGCCCTTCACTGAACCTGGATCTCAAGGATTCTGCTAGGCTGGCTGGTTAATGCACTGCAGGGATCCCCTGTCTCCATATTTTCCCTCTCCTCAGTATTTGGAGAAATAGTCATGTGCCACTGTCCCGTACCTTTTACCCAATGAGCCATCTCCAGCCCCAGCCATCCTGGTAGAGGGTCTACCTAATGGCACGATGGTGAATAGTTTGTATAAAACAGCTGTTGCTGCCTCCAGCTATGTACTTATGTTTTGGGTATTACAAATAAGTTCTCCTATAGGGTTCTTAGCCACATAGTGACATTTAGGAACTGGACACCTCAGAAAGATACCCAGGACAGTTACCATGGGATTTGTTGGTACAATGGTGGCAGTGCCCTTCTTTT
This sequence comes from Phodopus roborovskii, assembly GCF_943737965.1. NCBI lineage: Eukaryota > Metazoa > Chordata > Mammalia > Rodentia > Cricetidae > Phodopus > Phodopus roborovskii. The sequence continues at coordinate 54,950 of NW_026126573.1, read as the reverse complement.
AGTCCTTACCCCAGGGACCAGGCCAGCATCTGGTCTTAGCTGCCTTGGGAAGCGATCCCAATATGTGAGGCCCAGTAACTGAAAATCTCTGCCTTTGTGTCTCTGTGGTGTGTGTGTGTGTGTGTGTGTGTGTGTGTGTGTGTGTGTGTATAATATAAAAAACTACCCAGTCCAAGTAAATGCAAATAAAGTAGTCACATCACCACACCACCCTAAACATGCACTTGGTAACTTTTATCTGAGATGATTCATTGAGTGATGGACTACTATACTTACAAAGTGGGTGGTCGTGGGGGACCTCTACTCGGAGAGAGTGATGTACTGTGTGAACATTAATGGTAGACTGACAGATGTGTATTACCTTTTTGCAGAAAAATCTCTCATCTGGTTGTGCAAATACCCCAACTTTGTGCTATTTTGAGCTTCCAATATATCACTGGTTGGGGTTGGGGAGAAGACATTTAGTGGCAAACCATCATGTTGAGTTCTCCCCATGCAGGTACAGTGACATGGGTAGCCACAAGAGCTTAGCCTATAGTAAAGAGTAGCAAATAACTGGAAATGATTTTTAACTTTTACTTCTGCTTTAGATATTTATACAATAACTTAGTCCTCAGCAATGACTGTATTTAATAAAACAAATTCTCAAAATCCCTCCACATGCCCTAACTGGTTACTCAGAGCTCTGTAGAGGATTGGGCGGTAGAGCAAACTCAGCTCTTTGATGTGTTTGTTTCTCTTTTGGGTGCTTGGTGGCCCAGAAGCTGAGTTTTCAGACAAGCTTTAGTGCTCAGAGAAGCCTACTCTGGCTTGTGGGAGAACCCTTTCTTCAGATTTTACTTTTACAGCATCTATGACAATCGCAACACTGAAGTTCATGTTATGCACTTTCCTAAAGAGGAGAAGAAGGGGCCATGACTGCATGGGTGTGGGCCACTAAGTGCATCCCGGGATTCTAAATTCTTACCTTATTAATATGAAGGCCATGCAGCTTTCAATCATTTGCTCATCTTGCTGATTTTCATTGTTACCTAACTACTATCTAGAGCTTCTAGTTCCCCACAAGATAAAGTCCAAACTCACTCCTTAGCTTTGTTTGGAAAGTTTTGAGGATTTTTTTTTAAATGAGCCCTGAGGAATTTGACCCTTGCATACCTGGGTTCTAGAAAACAGAGTTTTAACTCTTAAGTCTAAAAATACATAGCATTTTGCTGCAGGTGAGAAACCTACCTCTAAGGATGAATAGGACATATCAGCCACAGTCCCAAAGGAACACATACAATTCACTTTTCAGAACAAATGCAGTTCTGCAGGGCCTAGGGCACCAAGAGCTAGCACAGTGCTTAAGTGCAGTTAGAGGACCCCAAGTTCAGTTCCTAGCACCCACATGGTGGTTCACAACTATCTGTAATTCTTTTAACAAGGGATCTGATACCTTCTTCTGGGTTCTGAAGGCTCCTGTCACTCAGGAACAAATGCATGCACATTTAATAAATAAAAAATTTTGAAAGTAAAACTGAAACATTGATATTAGTATGTATATGGAGCTATTGTTTTTCTTATGTATTTTTAGATAGATATTAATAATTTTAAAATTGCTCTTCTCCTGTATTTCCTAGGTCATATGTCTCACACTAGGTACTCTGACATTTTCAGAAGCTTCCCAAATCCTTATAGTCTCCAGGATTTTAATATTACGTCCAAAGTAGCCTCACTACAGTAACTAGTGTACATCACATCTTCATTTGGAATTTCATTTGCCAAGTGTTCCTCAACACCACAAACTTGCAGCTCAGCCTATTTTTTGTCAAGAAAGAGCCTGGAATTTATTGTTAATTATGACAATCATTTAGCCACTTGTAGCTGGTGGCTTCTGTGTGTGGACTGGAAAGACATAGAACATCATTGTGCAATTTCCACTAGGCCTGGCCTGGAAGTTCAGTGATAACACCTGCCATGCAGTATTCCTCTCTATGTTTAGACTGCAGGCAGCTGCCTGGGATGGAGCCCTATGTTGCATGCTGCACTGCTTCCTCAGTAAAGGATGTGACTTTCTCATTGCCTCTGCTCCTTCTTTGGGTGCTGACCAAGGGCATGTCAGGGTTCTCCAGAGCTACAGCACCTCATCCTCTGCCAGGAAGGTCAGTAACATGTATCAAAGGTGACTCCATCCCTTAAGGCAACAATCACTACAGGATGGGAAATTCATGTGCCTTCATCAGACCTGGGCTCCTGTTTCACATTTCTGTCTCATGGGCTCCAGGTTCGGATGTCTCACCAAACCCTGCTTCTGGCCCTCCCTGTTTTTCCAAAGTTTCCATCTCTGTCTAGACCTCACAGGTAGTCCATCAGTTTAAACATCTTGCTCCTACCCACATTTCCCCCTTCCTTCTGCAGTACAAACCCCAAGAGCTCTGGATCCTTGGGCAAGCCCAGGTGCAAGATGTCAGCATCTCTGTTAGAGGTGTTGACCTGTGGCTCTGGGTCATCTTATCTCTGTGTGCCTCAAATGATACTTCCCACATCTCTTATCCCACTTATTGCTTAGCAAAGGTCCCATATAATTACATAGATGGCTAAGGGGAAACTCTCTCCTATCTGAAGATTACTTTCCTTTCCTGTTATCTTCGGCATGTGCTCTCACTTCTTTCTTGGGCTTCAGGAACTCCCTAACAGTCACCTTTCTCTTCGTGGAATTACTTATAGATCACTTTCTCCTCCATGTTCCCTACCTTTCTCTGTTTACACATACCCTCAAGGTCTACTAACAACTTTTAAAACCTCTTAGGTCTACAGGCCACCAACTCTTTATATAAATTTGTAGCCTACATTTGTAGCCTCTGTTCATCACTCCGTTTATGCATTTATTTATTTATTTATTTATTTATTTATTTATTTATTTATTTTACAAAGGAATATGGTGGTAATGACATCTAGGTCTCTACAGATCCTTCCTTACTTTTCTGTAAATCCACTAAGCACAAACTCCTGAAAACATCTTAATTTTATCTACATTCAAACTTCACATTATGGGAGTGGTTTTTCTTTGGTAACTGACTTCTGCCTCACATTTACATTGGTGTTAGAGCTATAGTTTCAGAGTTTTTCTTTCATTCTTACTTTCTTTTTTATGCCAGTACTTATACAATTAAATGCTTTATACTTAAATGCTTTGCTACTGACATATATTTGGATTACTTACAGTTTCATGCTGTTATGAAAAATGTTGCTTTTTTTGTTTGTTTTGTTTTGTCTTTCAAGACAAGGTTTCTCTGTGGCTTTGGAGCCTATCTTAGAACTAACTCTGTAGATTAGGCTGGCCTGGACCTCAGAGATCTGCCTGCCTCTGCCTCCTGAGTGCTGGGATTAAAGGCATGAGCCACCAATGCCTGGCAAATTGCTCATATTCTTACATAGTCTGGTGAAGGAAACATTGTTAAAAATTCATCACCAATACAAAGAACAAAAGAAAGGTTGAGTGTGATGGAATGCCTGTAATCCAGCACTCAGCAAGGCAAAGGAACAAGGATCATTCCAAATTTGAGGAGAGTCTAGGGTCTAATTGTTTCATTTTGAGATAATATTATTCTTTCTATATTTTCCTCTGGTTATTTGTAGAGTATTGTTTAATTTAATCTTCATATGACATATGTATGTGCACACAGTGACAGGATAAAATTCACTTATATAATAGTTGTACTTGTTATTGACAAAATTTAGGGGAAAATGCATGCTTTTTGAAAAGTATATAACCTTTCTCAGTCTATATTTTGCATTTTAAAAATGGGGGACAGTCAGTCCTGACTCTTCTCTGAACAATTCCGAGCAATTTAGATTATGTAAAAAAAAAGTATTAAGAGGCAGACAGTCCCCAGGGCAGCAAGAAATTGCTAGCCAGAACTGAAGGCAAGGTGGCAACCACAGAGTTGGGTCTGGGGTGACAGCTACAGGCTCTGGCTGTTTCCTGCTGTTTCTGCTGTGAGACTGACAAAGCTGAGGAAAGAAAAATCAAACAATTATAAGATTGAAAGCAAAGAGGTCTTAATCTAAAAACAATGTGGGGGAAATGCTACAATAAACATCTATTTCTTTAACATACAGACATAAAAATGCATAGCTCTCTAAGACTTCAACTAAGATAACTTCAGTATAGTGTGTTGCTTTATGTGTATACTCACCTCCAAAGGACACCTGGGAAAAGAGTATAAGTAGCCTGGATCATTTTCTGTGAATTGACGCTGTGGAATCTGAAATAATTAGGTGGTATACACAACACAAAGTGGACATTGTTTGCTCAGAAAGGCCCAAATGGAACAAATATATTTTCCAGGTCAGTTCAAGCAGATGTAGGAATAAGCTTATTTAGAAAACACTCTGGCTTCTCACCATGACCACTCACCTGATTGAGATGGCTTTGGCAAGACCCAGCCACGTGTTATGGAAACAGGGGACTGAGAGAACCGTGGTGAGGCCTTCAGAGATTTTGTTGGTCTTGGCTAAATTTACTCCTTCACCTCAACTATTTTTGATGGGAACAAGAATCAAGACTAACTTGAAGGCATGGTCTGCTGGGGAAAATAGCTGGAACACTGTGGAAATATTTTCCAGGGTCAAAATGTTGTTGGGGCCATGCTGGCTCCACTAGTAAGCCCCAAGGAGTCTCACTGATTCCTGCTGGGCTGGTGTGTTTGCTCTTTCATCTCACAACAGCAGAAGCTATAAGACACACGTTGCCAGGAAACACATGTGCTTTGTTTCACAAGCTCAGGGCTGAAAGTATATTGGATCCCTTTCACCTCAGAATACTCAAAATAAATGTCATAAAATGTGGGCATCATGGTGTGTGTGTGTGTGTGTGTGTGTGTGTGTGTGTGTGTGTGTTGGGGGGGGGCTTGTACAGACACTCAGGTCTATTTTAAAGAGTACCAGGGATTTTACAGGCATGTTGGGATATTAAAAACATACTGGCCTAAAAAAAAATCTTTTAGTTTTTGAAATTACAATATATTTAAAACATTTCTCCTACCCTTCCCTCCCTCCAAGCCCTCCCATATACCCCCTCCTTTAGCTTTAGAATTCATGGCCTTTTTTTTTATCAGTGGTTGCTACATGCACACACATACACACAAGTAAATATGCATACACATATACATTCTTAAATACAGCATGCTTAGTCTGTATAGTGTTACTTGTATTATGTTTTCAGTGTTGACCACATAGTATTGGATAATCAACTGGTGTGCTCTTCCCTGGAGAAGACTATTTCTCAGTATTCCTTGGTTGCCTGGAGTTGTATAGAGTTGAAGCCTTGGGAGCTTCCTCCAGGCCACTGTAGCCGCATACTTAGGCAGTCATGTTGGAGAGAAATTATAGGTGTAGCTTCTGACATTACTAGGAGGCACATTCTCACAGCATTCTCTCAACACCTGACTCTTAACAATCTCTCCACCCCTCCTTCTGCAAAGTCCCCAAAAGCCTTACTTTCAGGAATTGTTTTGTACATGTACTCCTTGGGATTGTGTTCCCACAATTAGGCATTTTACTTAGCTGTGGTTTTTATGTAGTGGTTTCTGTTGACTGCAAAAAAGAAGTTCCTTGGATGAGGGTGAGGACTACACTTATATATGTGAGTATATGAACAAATATTTATAATGTAGTTAGGAATTATGTTGTTTTAGTACACTGGTGGTTGTAATTTATCGTCTAAGACCACAACTTAACTAGCCTTGGGTAGTTGGCTACGTTTCTAGGACCAGGCATGCTTTCTATATTGTTGAGCAGGTAAGTTCAATTAGAGAGCTTTTGGTTACTATCAAGGTACGTGTGCCGCTTTTGTACTCTTAGTGATTATAGGCTGGCCTTCTCTCTCTCTCGGTTCATAGGCATCCCAACTGGGCATATTAGATTTTATACTTGACTGCACATCAGAATCATTTGTGAGACTTTTAAAAAATAAAAGCAAGCCGGGAGAGATGGCACATACCTGATCTCCCAGCACTCACTTGGGAAGTCAAACTAGGAGAATCAAGAGATCACATACTTGTAAATGGAGCTCTTAATTGGTCTAAGTAGTAAAAACCTGGAGTCAGATATAGAGGAAAACGCTGAGCAATCAGAGAGAAGGAGCAAGCCGCCACCACACCTTATCTCCTTAGTGCTTCAGCAGACAAGAGAGCAATTTCAATTTCTCCCAGCTTATATCCTGTTTCCGCCCAGCTACTTCACTTCCTTTCTGTCTGTACAGACCTCCAGATCTCTATGGTTAGCTAGTGGCAAGCTCCATTCTCTGACCTTCAGACAGCCCTTATTTGTGCAAGCAAGATATCATCACAATCACATCCAAACTGGATTAAACAGCAGTCTTGTCTTAAAAAATAAAACAATAACCTCAACATCCCAAATCTACAGATGCTTGTCTCAAGGGGGAAAAATGAGGTTGATAGGTTGTCCCTAAGTATCTGGCATCTTAAGGGTGTCATGGCAACTGGTATATACTGCCCTTTTCAGGACGCAAGAGTCCTATCAGTACTTCCCTGTTACTCATCTTATTTTAATTATTTTTGGTTTTTAGAGACTGGGTTTCTCTGTATAAGCCTTGGCTGTCCTGGAACTCACTCTGTAGACCAGGCTGGCCTTGTGCTTGCCTCCCTGTGCTGGGACTAAAGGTGTACCCCACCACCTGCATCAATCATTTTATTAACCTTTATGTATATCATTGAACTTTTCCCTTCTGAACCCCTCCTCCATTTCCCAATCTCCCAATACCATCACTGCCACCATTTACTGTCATCTTCTGATTTTTCTACTTTTAAAATTTCCTCTGCAAAATAAATTCAGATCAAGTAAGTGGGGAGGGAGGGGAAGGAAAGGAGGGAGAGAGAGATAGAGAGAGAGACAGAGAAAGAGAGAGAGATTGCATATCCTGCCTCTCCTTGGAGTGCTAGGATTATAAGTGTGCACCATCACTCTGAATTACATTGAAGATAGTTTTCTTATACATGCCACACAGATTTCTTCTCATGAATTCAAGGAGTCCAAAACTTTCCCCTGCTTGCTGAGATGCCACATTGCCTAGAAATAGCTCAAGAACTATCTAGGAGCAGTTTGTTAAACCTATTTCCTGCAGTATTACAAGGAACGATACTCTTCCACAGTTTCTCTTCTGATTTTTGTTTCCATTTCTTAATATATACCATACACAGTTTCTTATTTTTTATTGATGTCTATTGTTTTGTTTTCATTTATGCAGTATTTTTCCTTGTGGCATGTCACAACCTCTGAAAAGTCACATTAAGTTGAATAACTTAACAAAGCAAATGTTTACATAATTACCACACAGGCAACAAAATGCAAAGCCTTCAGGGTTCAAGGATATACCCTATCTACTTCAACTTTACACAGTCCTCCCCCCCCCCAGATTATATAATCTAACTTTTTAAAATACAGATTTTAGAATTTTATTACCTTTTTTTTTCAGGATTTTTATTCTGCTCTGGTTTGAATGTAAACTGCCACCATAGACTTGTGTGATGGGCAGTTTGCTCCTCAGTAGTCTGTTTTGGCACATTGTTGAACCCCTAGGAGGTGGAGTCTTGCTGGAGGAAGAGGACCACTAGGGTCAGGCTTTGGAGTTTTATGCTCTGGCCTCACTTGCTTCCTGACTACAGAGGCAATGGAAAGGATTCACACTCCTACTACCAGGCTTTTCCTACCAAGACATACTATATATCCAAAATAAACCCTCTTTCCATTAAGTGTTTTTCTGTTGTTGCTTTCGTTTTGCTCTGTCAGGTATTTGGTCACAGGAACAAGGCAAGACACTGCTATACCTTCCCACATACCATTGATTTATGTAGATCTTAATTTTATAACATCTTTTTCATGTTTTACTTTCTCTACTGGTCAGACATGCTGTATGTACGTATAACCTGTACATTTTCACTACTCTGGACATAGCATTTGGGGATTTTATAAAACTAGACTGTTTTAGAACCAGCCATTAGGCTTTGATTTCCATGATAGCACACCAATGTTGTGCTTTAGAAGGTGGGATACCGAGGAAAGATGGTGTGCATGCTACATTTACTGGGTCCAATGTGTTGCTCCACTCACTGAATCTTTTGTGAGTTTGATCTATCAGTCACAGAGAAAACTTACATCCTCTGTGATGATTGTGGGCTTCCGTCAGTGTGTCAACTATTGCTGTAAAGGCCATTCAAATCAACCTGTAGTTTTCCTACAGATGGAAACTTCCACCAAGTGGTATGGTAGGCTCTAGCAGTGCCAGGCTCTCCTTTTATAACCCTGCAGTGCTGTCTTGAACATGCACAATCCTGTCATCTCCAAGCCATACCATCCATGAACGCTGGCTGGCCATTTTGTTTTCTAGCCTTCTGTTCTGGTTTAGACCTCCAGCACAATGCTGATGTGACTTAGGGGCAACAGGAGAACTCACTGTACTCTGGAGATTAAAGTGGAAGCATGTGACACATCACTACTAATCATGATGTTGAAGCTTATCGAATTAAGACAAAATATGTCACCCTATCGCCCTAAACTTCTGAGTAGCTTCCCCGTTTCAGCACAATGGACAAAAGCACTTGCAGTGACCTCTGAGAGGCTATGTGACCTGGCCCTTCATTGCTTCCCTGGCCACCTTTCCCACTATTTTCCCTGCTCACAGTTCCAGGCACAGCATGCCACCTGCTGTTCCATCGATACTTCATGTCTACACTGCTGTGTCCTCTCTGCAGACATCCCATGGCGAGCTCCCTTACTGAGTTCACGTCCTTGCTTAGAGCACATTCTCATGTGTACCTAGTGGCAGGCCTATTTCTCTTATACTTCCTCTAATTACTCAGGCCAATTCTCACTGGGGGAGGGAGGAGGGAAGATACCAAAGCTAGCATGGTCTCAAGCAATGCCCTGCGCACATGCCTAACTGACATGGCACCTTGTCAGTCTTCCTCTGGACCTGTGTGGCCTGGACAAATCTCTTTCCAGATGTGCTTCATGAGCAGGCCTCTAAGGATGCTTGAGGTTTCCCTGTAGCCTTAGAGGCTTCTACTGTTTTGTATTTGCTGCTTCTCCCTTATCCCAGATTTCATGGTGACAGGGCATCCTGTGTTGTCATCTCTACTCACTCCTTTGGTGAGACTGCCTCTGTCATGGCTTAAATTCCCCCCATGGATGCTCATATTGCTTTGTTTCTAATCCAGACCAAGCTGTTGAGGTTGGGACTTGAATGTTTACCCCTTTTTTGATACCTCATTTGACATCTCAGGATTATATAGAACAAAATTCCCACCTTTCTCTTCTTTTCACCTACACTCCCAAATCCCTGCTTCTGATCCAGCTGATACCGAGCCTTACCTAGCAGTGGCCCAGCTGCAAACACTTGGAGTTAACCCTAGTTCTCTTCTTTGAGACACGGTGGATAGGCTGTTTTACCTCCAAAACATACACAGAACCAAGCTCTTCTACAGTGTTGGCAACTTGGAGAGACTCTGAGCAGTATCCATTCCTGCTGAATATCCGCACGACACCACACTTTGTTTATATAATTCTTTGTTCTACCCCAAAGTGGAAAACTCCAAATGTGCATCAGTAGTAAAGCAGATGATTAAATGATAGGCTGTTCACATAAGACAATGTTATATAACCACGAGAACAAGCAAATGATTTCTCTCTGTAAAACAGAAATGAATCCTCAGAAATCTCACTCCAGGGGTGGATGGAGCAGGACTTAGTGGAATATATAGGGTGAATAATCCCATTATAGTTACAAACTATGACAAAAACGGACAGCTCAGATGAACCACAGTGCTATTAGTCAGGAGAGTGCTTTTGGAGAAAGTATGTGGGAAAGAGAAAGGGGCTCTGTGGGCACAAATAATGGGTGTTTCTTCATCTGGGCTCTGGAGGAATCCTGAGGCAGGATCTCTGAACCCTATCCTGTGGTGTGTGTACTCTGCAGTCTGCTGAGTCTCAGACATTCTTCCCACCTGAACACTTCTAGTGTAACCTGCTACTTCTTACTTGTATCACCTTACTCTCAAACGACTTTTAATGTTATTGTCAATTTTTCATTATTCGAAAGTTATCCACCTTGCAAAAGCTTTCCATGTCCTTAAATATAAAATCCTGACCTCGTGGCTCAGTAGTTAAGGGCACTTTTACTCTTGCAGAGGACGTGGTTTCTGTTCCCAGCACATACATGGCAGGTCACAGCCCATCTGTAACTTCAGTTCGAGGATTCAACACCCTCTTTTGGTCCCCCTAAACCACCAGGTATACATGGGGTACACAAAAACATGCAGGCAAAACACTCATACATGAGGCCAGAGAAATGGCTCAGAAATTAAGAGCACTGACTGCTCTTCCAGAGGCCCTGAGTTCAATTCTCAACAACCACATGGTGGCTCACAACAATCTATGATGAGATTTGGTGCCTACTTTTAGCATGAAAGAATACATGCCAGAACACTTTATATATAATAAATAAAATCTTTAAAAAAACACTCATACATATAAAATAAATCCCAGCTCTTAGGAGACAGAGGCAAATGGATATCTGTGAATTTAGGTCTACCTGGTCAACAAAGCAGGTTCCCAGACAGCCAGGGCTACCCAGTGAGACCCTGTCCCTAATCAATGCTCCTTGAGTACTTACAGCTGTCTCACAGGCATACCCTTCCCTGCCCTTTCCCGAGTGAGGGCCCCTCCTGAGCAGCGCCTGCAATGTGGGGTTCTCTTGACTTCAGACAGCATTGCCCACTGCTTTTGTCCCGCCTCGTTCATCACTGGCTTGTTCTGACCACTTTACTGAAGTTTTATCTACAGTCTTCCAGCACTCCACCTCTAATTATTCTGCTGCTCTGTTACCACTGTTTAACACTTGGCAGGAATTTCTGTAGTAAACCCTAAAATGTGTCCACCTAGAACCTAAAGGTTTTTTTTTTCCCCCCCCTGGATGTAACTGAGAGTCTCAAGATGAGACCATTCTGTATTAGTATGGACACTAAATCCAATTACAAGTGTCCTTAGAAAAGAAAACACAGAAAAGAAGGTGATGTGAGGGTAGAACAACGCTCCAAGTGATGTGGTTTTTAAGTCACTGAACAAATGGGTCCCCAGCAACCACCAGGAGAGGCCCTTGGGACACATCTCGCAGAACACAGCATGACCCAACTTACCACATCTTGACTTAGGGATTCTGACTTCTGTATGTAAGATCAAATTTCTGTTACCTTAAGCCATCGACTGTGCAATTTGTTAGAGGAGCCATAGGAACTAATGCATATAATTGTGTAATTTAGCTACTATGATTTGTATTTTAGATCCCCTTTTCAGCTCCATGAAGGCACACATTACTTTGTTCATGCTGGCTCTCAAATGACACACAGCAGGTACTCAAGCAAATTTAAAAAAAAAAATGTTTTTATGTATGAAGTTTACTAAATATTGTTGGAAATACTCTTGAGATTTGGTTGGATAAACAAGCTATGATAGACACACACTGGATACTTCCCAACAACAAACAAGGTATATTAATGGCATCCACTCAGTATATTAAATATACTTTGTTGATTGAAAGAAGCCACGTTTAACAACTAACTTATGATATTATCATATGAATTCTAAAAAAAGGCACATTGAGCTATCAAAAGAAAAAGCAGACCACTGGTTGCTAAGGACTCAAGATCTGGGAGAGTTATAGCAGGGGCATTGAGAAATAGATATCCTATTTCCCAATTGTCATAGTAGTTATGTGGGGATTCACATTTTCCAAAACTCATCAGATATTTCCTTATAATGGATATGCATTACCAAAAGATCTGAGAAAACAAAGCAATTAAAAACTTAGGATAATATATAATCATCTAAAGCAAACACTATGCTCCCTAGAATAAGCCTAAATTGTTATTTTGTAGTCCAAAAATATGGGTAAGGCTATCAAGCACAAGAAAAATGAAAATATAAAACCAAAACAGCATTAGACAGTGGCTTACTAAAAGGAACTTTACAAGACAACACAGACAACTGAATTCATACTGTAGACCTCTAGGACACTCCCCCATTGCTATACAGAGACCCAGCACAAACAGCAGAAAGCCCAGTCATGCAACCTCTGCTGGGTGGTAAATCGTGGTAAATAAGGATCTGGGAAGTGACAGGCTGATGTTGATGGATGTTTATTTGGGGAGAAATAACTTACACCAGAAACAGATGATTGCCACAGGTTCCAGTTTCAAGGATGCCTCCGGATGCTCTGTCTCCAACCAGGAAGTAAGAACACTAGCTGGGTTCCGGCATCCGAGCCCAAGCCCTCCCACTCCCTGAAGGTGATGTCCACACCTGCCCCCACCCCCAATGGGCAACAGGTGCAGGCAGGGTGGATATCTCACTACAATTCCCCATTTAGTCTAAAGAAGAGATTTAGGCTTGACTACATTGATGGGAGCTGTCCTGAGAGAGACAGTTTGTTCATTATTCACAAACACCACACCCACCCTTTTCTCTCTACTGTCCTTTCTTAAAATGGATTACTTCAGATCACTGTTTGCAATTATAACCACTGGATGAAGTATTCAAGGGTTTGCTGAATATTATCAGAGCTCAAGCTTTTTTTTTTTTCAAGTTAGTTTATGGGCTCAGAAACATTATTGGCCGCTTTCAAGTAACAGATGTTTACCAAGGAAGGAAGATTCCAGACCGTTTCATTGTGAATATTGTAAAACTGCTCAATACCGTGTCAGCTGACAAGGCCCAGCAATATATATATGGAGAAAGTGTCATAACTGAAATCATAACCCAGGGAGAGGCAGGCTGAAGCAAGGATATGGTGTAATTACTTATGGGGTAGCCCCAAGGGAGAAGGAAAGGGAATCAGCAGGAACCTCAGGTGCAACAGAATGGCTATAGACCCTGGGAAGACAAGATACACTGAGCCTGAGAGCAAAATTTTTGTTTTTTTGTATTTCAGATGACTGCTGTTAGGCATTCTGCCTTCCTTGCCTCCTGAAGGGCACACAAACTTGGGTGAGGCTGCACACCTCTCAAAGTGCAGGCGGCAGAAGGCTGGCTGTGAGTTGCTTTGACAGAAGTTACAGGTTATAGTCCTTGATTCCTGAGAGGTTTTTAGGTACACTGCAGCACACCAAGACATACACACACACACACACACACACACATATATATATACATACATACATATACATACATACATACATACATACATACATACATACAGTGAGCTCTTTTTAGATTCAGGCACTTTATTACTTACATCAGTAACAACAGAGAGGAAGCCAAAGGTGCCAGCTTCTCGGGTCTTCTTCCCACAAACCAAGAAGGACAATGGCTCATCAAAACAGGCAGGGTACCAGCAACTAGAGTTGTGAGATACTCTACTATTGGGAAGTCAAGCCTAGACCCCCTCCCCTAGCAAGAAGTTTTGTATTTTGCAAGTGCAAATGGAGAAGGGTGTCAGTGGGAGATAGCTTTAGATGGTTTCACATACTCCTGTTGTCTGAGAGAATCAGAAGGCAGCCTGACAAGTCTGAGATTAGCAACATTAACACTTTTCTGTAAAAGCCACTCCCCTACCCACCCAGGAACTGCCATTGCTAAGATAAGTACTATGAACAAACTCTAAAACAAAAAAACAAACAAAAAAACATAAAGAAAAGCACCCAGGAAATGAAGGCACTAAGATCAAGATTTCAAGGCCAGTCTACCAATTATAGCAAGACCCTGTCTTTAAAAAATAAATAAAACCTAAATCCAGTCAATGGTGGTGCACACCTTTAGTCCCAGCACGCAGGAGGCAGAGGCCAGAGGATCTCTGTGAGTTTGAGGCCAGCTGAGTCTACAAAGTGAGGTACAGGGCAGTCAGTGACACTCAGAAAAACCCTGCAATTAACGACAAAAAAAAAAAAAAAAAAAAAAAAAAAAAAAAAAAAAACCATGTGCAATAAATGGGCTTGACATTGAATTGCAAAGACCTAGTCCAGGAATGTTTGTTTTTGTTTGGCCCAGGTCCAATTAATGCCTAGGTTTAGCAATCCAGGCACAATCCTCATCCCCATAAAGAGGGTACATTCCCAGTATCCTCACTCCTGTGGGACCAAGCAAGGTGTTCCCCAGTGCTAACATTCTTCTTTCCCAACCCTCATTCTATGCCTTTGTCCATCCAGGGATCTGCCCCTGTACTCCCAAGTACTTAAACCAAATCTCCAGGATTTGTGACAAGTCCAAATAGCAAACCTGACCCAGAAACATCCCTAGAAAAGAACTCTGGGCACCCAGCACTCACAATTTAAAAATTGGGATAAAGTCAGGCGGTGGTGGTACATGCCTCTAATCTCCTCAGCACTCAGGAGGCAGAGTTTAAGGCCAGCCTGGTCTATAGAGCAAGACCGCTATACAGAAAAACCCTGTATTGAATTGCTCCCCACAAACTACAACCCAAAACACATCACACACACACACACACACACACACAAATGGGATGAAGAGAAGGCAGATTCTGTTTAGCCACTGTTATCTCAGATGTCCCAGAAACATTTAGATGCATCCAGTGCACAGGCAGCAAAATGTGCTCAAAATCAGGTCCAGGGACTATATAGGTTATAAAGGAGACCAAATTCTCAAATGCCATGCTTAGAAGTTCTTGTCTGACCTGGTGCTCTAGTTGGGAAGGAACGAAAACCATCTGGGTAGACCTTGGTTTTCCAAATTCCCCTGAACTCTGGAGTCACATTCCCTTCCTACAGGAGAGTCTTCTCCCATTACCTGGAACATGACATCTTTCCAGAACAGCCTAGCAAGGCTTGTTGGTCATTCTGGATATCTGAGTCTACTTGTCTCTGAATCGGTGTAGAGAGCAGTGTTTCTGTTTCCTAGTGACCACACTTAATGCAATGGCTGCTGCTCTCTTGCTTTGGACTCTTCAAGCCACTAAGCAAGCAGTCCAGGGTAGGAGAGGCTACACAGGAAGAAGGTGACAGCTCGAGAATCATTAAGAGCTGGGACTAGTGCAATGTAATGGGAAAGAAGTATTCATGGGAATGCTTGCTGATGTTTAGGGGCAAGGGCTGACCAACAGAAGGGCTCATCGAAGGGAAAATCTGTAATAAATAGAAAAGGGTGGAGATTAAAAAAAATTCCCCGTGGCTTCAGTACAGTTTCCAAGAATAAAGAATATAGGCTGTCCTGCTAACCTTCTAGTTGCTGGCATTTTTCTTTATTTTATTGTTAAAAAAAAAAAAAAAAAAAAAAAAAAACGACTATCAGTCACTGTGCTCAGACAAAAAAGTGTAATACACAAGACGATGGAGGCTGAATGGGGTGTACTGTGGGAGATGCTTACTGGTTACTTTAACATACCACCCCTTTTATACCTGGATGTTGAAACAGAATTCACACATCAAACCTGTGAAATGTCTGATACAGTGGATTTTAGTATATATACCACACTGTAAAACCTCTGCTACTAATCCCCAAACACCTAAACTAAAACTAAAAATTAAACCATTTAGAATCTCTTCATCTCCCCTTGTGGCTCCCTGACTAACTACATGCAACCTGACTAGAGGGAGAACCTGACCCTCATTTACAGGAGTATGATGAACACAGTATCTCGGATTTGTCACACTTCAGTAGAAGTGTTAAGAATATTTTCTGCAAGTGTCTTAGAGTTCCAGTAGGACAGAGTTTTGGCTACAACAGTCCTATATTTATGCAAAGTTTGGAAGAATGAGACAGGGTCTTTGCTGGGATACTGCTGTTCTTTGGAGCTGGCATATCCAAAATTGGTTTGCATCAGTTGGAGGTAGAATATTTTTCCCCATTATCCTACCTGCTTTTTTTGCTGGCCCACTGGGATATGGGCACACCTACCTCCCCCCCCCCCCAACACTCCAGTTGTGTGACAAAGGGTAAAGTAGTACATATACTCTTATTATGGGTACATGGGGTAATTTTTTCTTTGAGTGCTTAGGAGGTTTGCTTATGGATTATTAAATTGAAAGGGGAAATAGGACAAAGAGAATATTTACTTAACTTTGCATGAATATAGGACTGTTGCATGACACCTCCAATGAGCTGGCCTATTACCCAGTGAAGAAGGAAGGTTGGTCTTTGCTTCAGGGACACAGATTTGTGCTGTCTAATAAAATAAATAAATAAAATAACAAAAATGAAAAGCTTTCCCTAACTTGAAATCATAAAAGCTTTGTTTTCCTCCTCTAATTTCTTAAACTCAGGGTTGTACATATGGCCAGTGATGTCCTTTCTTTCCATCCTTGTTTTTCCTGTGTGTGTGTGTGTATGTGTGTGTGTGTGTATAAAATGTGGTACCAACTAAGGCTCATTATTTTATGTTGTTGTTTTGTTGTTTTCATGACAAAAAGATTGCAGAGCTCTTTTGCTTGGGTAACATTGTTGAGGTTTCAAGAAGTGATGGAAAGGTTGCTAGGCAGTGCTGAGAAAGTGCCCACACTCCCACCCTAGTAGGAGCAAGCAGGCTGTCACAGAGACAAGTTGATGTGAGCCATACCAGACCTGCTGTAGTTGCTCCTTGGTACTTTGACTTAAAATTAGACTATCTTGAGGCCTTTCTGTGTTAGAGCATAAATCAAAACAGCTGTGGGGAACATGTCTGTGGCTCCTGCTCCCAGGTGTCTCTCAGAATAAACCTCACAGGCCTAGGCCTCTTTCAACAACAAGCTGAAAGTAAAACCCAACTGTTTATAGAGCAGGATTCCCCACTGCAAAGCAGGATCTGCTGAGATGACGCTTTCCTGTTCCTGGAAGGTGTGGTGAGGAGAAATGTTAGAAAGGTGGTGGTGTTGTTCTGTGTGCCTGCAAGGGATGAGGACATCTAAACAGTACCAATAAGGGAAAAGGTAAGATCCCTTGATTTGTACCCTATCAAATAGTCAAGGGAGTGAAGGCTGACAACCTTAGGCCCACCCCTATTCCAAAGGAATATGGCTATTGCTTTCTGCTTTCCCTTTCCCTGCACCTGTTACTTTTCTTGGTGTCTCCCATGTGTAATTCAAGAAGACCTCTACATAGGGACATATACCAGACTCAAAGTTGTGGAGGGGGACTTGGAAGTGTCCAGACTGTGGCAGCACTCTCTCCTCAAGTGAAGGAACCCTCTCCAACCAGGATAACCTTGGTGAGAAGCCCAGACAGCTTCCACCTCCACCAGGAATATGGAAAGTAGGGATTCTGTCTGTGCAAAGTGATTGATCTAATTTGGCTATCCATGTGATAATTAGGGTAGAGGGGTAAGTCACAACTCCAAAACCAAGAGACTTTGGAGTCCCAGGAACCAAGAATCATCCTGAGAAGGAAGAATGGGAGGGATGGCTCTCCCTGGCCCTTCCCCCTGTAGATTGCTTCATTGCCCCATGCTGGGCTCTTGAGCTAGCACTGCTTAATGTAAGCACCTAGAAGTAGGCTGTCTTGGGTAGGGAAGGTTTTACTCATCTTTTCTCTTTCCTGAGCTGTTGAGGCACACAGGCAAAACTTGAGCTAGTCCTGAAATTTTCCAGCATGGAAGGAAGAGATACCAAGCCTGCTTTTGAATTTGAAATGGGGATAGCCTGAAATTCCAATGGAGCCTGTGAGTGAGCTAGCAGAGCAAGTATCTAAGTAGGAAAGATTTGATATGTGTTGGCAACTGTTTGCCAAGAACTCTCCTAGTTACAGCACGGGTGCTGGAAAAAAAATGACCCCTGCATACACACACACACACACACACACACACACACACACACACACACACACATTGCTTAGGCTCCCCATGTCCCTGGTGTACTATGTTGTTGGGTGTGTGTGTGAAAGAAAATGCCAAGAGTCCTTAGCTGAGGGCTGTGGGTCAAGGTCTTCCTGCTGGAATAATTTTATTCATTTTCTTTTATTTATTTATGTATTTATTTATTTTGTCTTTTTGACCTCGGGTTTATCTGGGTAGCTGTGGATCCTATCCTGGCTCTAGCTAAGAAGACTAGGCTGGCCATGAACTTGCAGAGATCTGCCTGCCTTTGCCTCCTTAGTGCTGGGATTAAAGCCTGTGCCACCAATGTCCAGCAGAGCTCCTGAAGTCTTAAACATTCCTGAGCCCCAGGCTTGCATTCCCAGTACAGTAACTATACTTGAAGTTACAGGAGACTTCTGTTTTTTCCAGTCCTGAACCTCCAGCACAAAGGTTACCCACCTGGGAATCTTAAGTGAGTTTTCAG
Organism: Phodopus roborovskii; assembly: GCF_943737965.1. Lineage (NCBI taxonomy): Eukaryota > Metazoa > Chordata > Mammalia > Rodentia > Cricetidae > Phodopus > Phodopus roborovskii. The sequence goes on along the minus strand of NW_026126573.1, from coordinate 36,693 downwards.
CAGCTTCAGGTGGTAAACAAGCTCTTACCATTGGCAGATATAGGCAAAGAATGATCAGCCTGCCTGAGTTTGGAAGCATGAGACAGGGTCTTTGCTGGGATACTGCTGTTCTTTGTAGCTGCATATCCAAAATTGGTTTGCCTCAGTTGGATGTAGAATATTTTTCCCCATTATCCAACCTGCTTTTTTTGCTGGACCATTGTGATATTCTCTTATTATGGGTACATGGGAAAAATTTTTTGCTTTGAGTGCTTAGGATGTTTGCTTATGGATTATTAAGTTGAAGGGGGAAATAGGACAAAGAATATTTACCTCACTTTCCATGAATAGAGGAATGTTGCATGACACCTCCAAAGAGCTGGCCCATTACCCAGTGAAGAAGGAAGGTTGGGCTTTGCTTCAGGGACGGAGATTTGTGCTGTCTAATAAAATAAATAAATAAAATAACAAAAATGAAAAGCTTTCCCTAACTTGAAATCATAAAAGCTTTGTTTTCCTCCTCTAATTTCTTAAACTCAGGGTTGTACATATGGCCTGTGATGTCCTTTCTTTCCATCCTTGTTTTTCGTGTGTGTGTGTGTGTGTGTGTGTGTGTGTGTGTGTGTGTGTGTGTGTGTGTGTGTGTGTGTGTGTATAAAATGTGGTACCAACTAAGGCTCATTATTTTATGTTGTTGTTTTGTTGTTTTCATGACAAAAAGATTGCAGAGCTCTTTTGCTTGGGTAACATTGTTGAGGTTTCAAGAAGTGATGGAAAGGTTGCTAGGCAGTGCTGAGAAAGTGCCCACACTCCCACCTTAGTAGGAGCAAGCAGGCTGTCACAGAGACAAGTTGATGTGAGCCATACCAGACCTGCTGTAGTTGCTCCTTGGTACTTTGACTTAAAATTAGACTATCTTGAGGCCTTTCTGTGTTAGAGCATAAGTCAAAACAGCTGTGGGGAACATGTCTGTGGCTCCTGCTCCCAGGTGTCTCTCAGAATAAACCTCACAGGCCTAGGCCTCTTTCAACAACAAGCTGAAAGTAAAACCCAACTGTTTATAGAGCAGGATTCCCCACTGCAAAGCAGGATCTGCTGAGATGACGCTTTCCTGTTCCTGGAAGGTGTGGTGAGGAGAAATGTTAGAAAGGTGGTGGTGTTGTTCTGTGTGCCTGCAAGGGATGAGGACATCTAAACAGTACCAATAAGGGAAAAGGTAAGATCCCTTGATTTGTACCCTATCAAATAGTCAAGGGAGTGAAGGCTGACAACCTTAGGCCCACCCCTATTCCAAAGGAATATGGCTATTGCTTTCTGCTTTCCCTTTCCCTGCACCTGTTACTTTTCTTGGTGTCTCCCATGTGTAATTCAAGAAGACCTCTACATAGGGACATATACCAGACTCAAAGTTGTGGAGGGGGACTTGGAAGTGTCCAGACTGTGGCAGCACTCTCTCCTCAAGTGAAGGAACCCTCTCCAACCAGGATAACCTTGGTGAGAAGCCCAGACAGCTTCCACCTCCACCAGGAATATGGAAAGTAGGGATTCTGTCTGTGCAAAGTGATTGATCTAATTTGGCTATCCATGTGATAATTAGGGTAGAGGGGTAAGTCACAACTCCAAAACCAAGAGACTTTGGAGTCCCAGGAACCAAGAATCATCCTGAGAAGGAACAATGGGAGGGATGGCTCTCCCCTGGCCCTTCCCCCCTGTAGATTGCTTCATTGCCCCATGCTGGGCTCTTGAGCTAGCACTGCTTAATGTAAGCACCTAGAAGTAGGCTGTCTTGGGTAGGGAAGGTTTACACATCTTTTCTCTTTCCTGAGCTGTTGAGGCACACAGGCAAAACTTGAGCTAGTCCTGAAATTTTCCAGCATGGAAGGAAGAGATACCAAGCCTGCTTTTGAATTTGAAATGGGGATAGCCTGAAATTCCAATGGAGCCTGTGAGTGAGCTAGCAGAGCAAGTATCTAAGTAGGAAATCTTTGATGTGTGTTGGCAACTGTTTGCCAAGAACTCTCCTAGTTACAGCACGGGTGCTGGAAAAAAAATGACCCCTGCATACACACACACACACACACCCACACACACACACACACATTGCTTAGGCTCCCCATGTCCCTGGTGTACTATGTTGTTGGGTGTGTGTGTGAAAGAAAATGCCAAGAGTCCTTAGCTGAGGGCTGTGGGTCAAGGTCTTCCTGCTGGAATAATTTTATTCATTTTCTTTTATTTATTTATTTATTTATTTATGTATTTATTTATTTTGTCTTTTTGACCTCGGGTTTATCTGGGTAGCTGTGGATCCTATCCTGGCTCTAGCTAAGAAGACTAGGCTGGCCATGAACTTGCAGAGATCTTCCTGCCTTTGCCTCCTTAGTGCTGGGATTAAAGCCTGTGCCACCAATGTCCAGCAGAGCTCCTGAAGTCTTAAACATTCCTGAGCCCCAGGCTTGCATTCCCAGTACAGTAACTATACTTGAAGTTACAGGAGACTTCTGTTTTTTCCAGTCCTGAACCTCCAGCACAAAGGTTACCCACCTGGGAATCTTAAGTGAGTTTTCAGCAGCTTCAGGTGGTAAACAAGCTCTTACCATTGGCAGATATAGGCAAAGAATGATCAGCCTGCCTGAGTTTGGAAGCATGAGACAGGGTCTTTGCTGGGATACTGCTGTTCTTTGTAGCTGCATATCCAAAATTGGTTTGCCTCAGTTGGATGTAGAATATTTTTCCCCATTATCCAACCTGCTTTTTTTGCTGGACCATTGTGATATTCTCTTATTATGGGTACATGGGAAAAATTTTTTGCTTTGAGTGCTTAGGATGTTTGCTTATGGATTATTAAGTTGAAGGGGGAAATAGGACAAAGAATATTTACCTCACTTTCCATGAATAGAGGAATGTTGCATGACACCTCCAAAGAGCTGGCCCATTACCCAGTGAAGAAGGAAGGTTGGGCTTTGCTTCAGGGACGGAGATTTGTGCTGTCTAATAAAATAAATAAATAAAATAACAAAAATGAAAAGCTTTCCCTAACTTGAAATCATAAAAGCTTTGTTTTCCTCCTCTAATTTCTTAAACTCAGGGTTGTACATATGGCCTGTGATGTCCTTTCTTTCCATCCTTGTTTTTCGTGTGTGTGTGTGTGTGTGTGTGTGTGTGTTTGTGTGTGTGTGTGTGTGTGTGTGTGTATAAAATGTGGTACCAACTAAGGCTCATTATTTTATGTTGTTGTTTTGTTGTTTTCATGACAAAAAGATTGCAGAGCTCTTTTGCTTGGGTAACATTGTTGAGGTTTCAAGAAGTGATGGAAAGGTTGCTAGGCAGTGCTGAGAAAGTGCCCACACTCCCACCTTAGTAGGAGCAAGCAGGCTGTCACAGAGACAAGTTGATGTGAGCCATACCAGACCTGCTGTAGTTGCTCCTTGGTACTTTGACTTAAAATTAGACTATCTTGAGGCCTTTCAGTGTTAGAGCATAAATCAAAACAGCTGTGGGGAACATGTCTGTGGCTCCTGCTCCCAGGTGTCTCTCAGAATAAACCTCACAGGCCTAGGCCTCTTTCAACAACAAGCTGAAAGTAAAACCCAACTGTTTATAGAGCAGGATTCCCCACTGCAAAGCAGGATCTGCTGAGATGACGCTTTCCTGTTCCTGGAAGGTGTGGTGAGGAGAAATGTTAGAAAGGTGGTGGTGTTGTTCTGTGTGCCTGCAAGGGACGAGGACATCTAAACAGTACCAATAAGGGAAAAGGTAAGATCCCTTGATTTGTACCCTATCAAATAGTCAAGGGAGTGAAGGCTGACAACCTTAGGCCCACCCCTATTCCAAAGGAATATGGCTATTGCTTTCTGCTTTCCCTTTCCCTGCACCTGTTACTTTTCTTGGTGTCTCCCATGTGTAATTCAAGAAGACCTCTACATAGGGACATATACCAGACTCAAAGTTGTGGAGGGGGACTTGGAAGTGTCCAGACTGTGGCAGCACTCTCTCCTCAAGTGAAGGAACCCTCTCCAACCAGGATAACCTTGGTGAGAAGCCCAGACAGCTTCCACCTCCACCAGGAATATGGAAAGTAGGGATTCTGTCTGTGCAAAGTGATTGATCTAATTTGGCTATCCATGTGATAATTAGGGTAGAGGGGTAAGTCACAACTCCAAAACCAAGAGACTTTGGAGTCCCAGGAACCAAGAATCATCCTGAGAAGGAAGAATGGGAGGGATGGCTCTCCCCTGGCCCTTCCCCCTGTAGATTGCTTCATTGCCCCATGCTGGGCTCTTGAGCTAGCACTGCTTAATGTAAGCACCTAGAAGTATGCTGTCTTGGGTAGGGAAGGTTTTACTCATCTTTTCTCTTTCCTGAGCTGTTGAGGCACACAGGCAAAACTTGAGCTAGTCCTGAAATTTTCCAGCATGGAAGGAAGAGATACCAAGCATGCTTTTGAATTTGAAATGGGGATAGCCTGAAATTCCAATGGAGCCTGTGAGTGAGCTAGCAGAGCAAGTATCTAAGTAGGAAAGATTTGATATGTGTTGGCAACTGTTTGCCAAGAACTCTCCTAGTTACAGCACGGGTGCTGGAAAAAAAATGACCCCTGCATACACACACACACACACACACACACACACACACACACACATTGCTTAGGCTCCCCATGTCCCTGGTGTACTATGTTGTTGGGTGTGTGTGTGAAAGAAAATGCCAAGAGTCCTTAGCTGAGGGCTGTGGGTCAAGGTCTTCCTGCTGGAATAATTTTATTCATTTTCTTTTATTTATTTATTTATTTATTTATGTATTTATTTATTTTGTCTTTTTGACCTCGGGTTTATCTGGGTAGCTGTGGATCCTATCCTGGCTCTAGCTAAGAAGACTAGGCTGGCCATGAACTTGCAGAGATCTGCCTGCCTTTGCCTCCTTAGTGCTGGGATTAAAGCCTGTGCCACCAATGTCCAGCAGAGCTCCTGAAGTCTTAAACATTCCTGAGCCCCAGGCTTGCATTCCCAGTACAGTAACTATACTTGAAGTTACAGGAGACTTCTGTTTTTTCCAGTCCTGAACCTCCAGCACAAAGGTTACCCACCTGGGAATCTTAAGTGAGTTTTCAGCAGCTTCAGGTGGTAAACAAGCTCTTACCATTGGCAGATATAGGCAAAGAATGATCAGCCTGCCTGAGTTTGGAAGCATGAGACAGGGTCTTTGCTGGGATACTGCTGTTCTTTGTAGCTGCATATCCAAAATTGGTTTGCCTCAGTTGGATGTAGAATATTTTTCCCCATTATCCAACCTGCTTTTCTTGCTGGACCATTGTGATATTCTCTTATTATGGGTACATGGGAAAAATTTTTTGCTTTGAGTGCTTAGGATGTTTGCTTATGGATTATTAAGTTGAAGGGGGAAATAGGACAAAGAATATTTACCTCACTTTCCATGAATAGAGGAATGTTGCATGACACCTCCAAAGAGCTGGCCCCATTACCCAGTGAAGAAGGAAGGTTGGGCTTTGCTTCAGGGACGGAGATATGTGCTGTCTAATAAAATAAATAAATAAAATAACAAAAATGAAAAGCTTTCCCTAACTTGAAATCATAAAAGCTTTGTTTTCCTCCTCTAATTTCTTAAACTCAGGGTTGTACATATGGCCTGTGATGTCCTTTCTTTCCATCCTTGTTTTTCGTGTGTGTGTGTGTGTGTGTGTGTGTGTGTGTGTGTGTGTGTGTGTGTGTGTGTGTGTGTGTGTATAAAATGTGGTACCAACTAAGGCTCATTATTTTATGTTGTTGTTTTGTTGTTTTCATGACAAAAAGATTGCAGAGCTCTTTTGCTTGGGTAACATTGTTGAGGTTTCAAGAAGTGATGGAAAGGTTGCTAGGCAGTGCTGAGAAAGTGCCCACACTCCCACCCTAGTAGGAGCAAGCAGGCTGTCACAGAGACAAGTTGATGTGAGCCATACCAGACCTGCTGTAGTTGCTCCTTGGTACTTTGACTTAAAATTAGACTATCTTGAGGCCTTTCTGTGTTAGAGCATAAATCAAAACAGCTGTGGGGAACATGTCTGTGGCTCCTGCTCCCAGGTGTCTCTCAGAATAAACCTCACAGGCCTAGGCCTCTTTCAACAACAAGCTGAAAGTAAAACCCAACTGTTTATAGAGCAGGATTCCCCACTGCAAAGCAGGATCTGCTGAGATGACGCTTTCCTGTTCCTGGAAGGTGTGGTGAGGAGAAATGTTAGAAAGGTGGTGGTGTTGTTCTGTGTGCCTGCAAGGGATGAGGACATCTAAACAGTACCAATAAGGGAAAAGGTAAGATCCCTTGATTTGTACCCTATCAAATAGTCAAGGGAGTGAAGGCTGACAACCTTAGGCCCACCCCTATTCCAAAGGAATATGGCTATTGCTTTCTGCTTTCCCTTTCCCTGCACCTGTTACTTTTCTTGGTGTCTCCCATGTGTAATTCAAGAAGACCTCTACATAGGGACATATACCAGACTCAAAGTTGTGGAGGGGGACTTGGAAGTGTCCAGACTGTGGCAGCACTCTCTCCTCAAGTGAAGGAACCCTCTCCAACCAGGATAACCTTGGTGAGAAGCCCAGACAGCTTCCACCTCCACCAGGAATATGGAAAGTAGGGATTCTGTCTGTGCAAAGTGATTGATCTAATTTGGCTATCCATGTGATAATTAGGGTAGAGGGGTAAGTCACAACTCCAAAACCAAGAGACTTTGGAGTCCCAGGAACCAAGAATCATCCTGAGAAGGAACAATGGGAGGGATGGCTCTCCCCTGGCCCTTCCCCCTGTAGATTGCTTCATTGCCCCATGCTGGGCTCTTGAGCTAGCACTGCTTAATGTAAGCACCTAGAAGTAGGCTGTCTTGGGTAGGGAAGGTTTACACATCTTTTCTCTTTCCTGAGCTGTTGAGGCACACAGGCAAAACTTGAGCTAGTCCTGAAATTTTCCAGCATGGAAGGAAGAGATACCAAGCCTGCTTTTGAATTTGAAATGGGGATAGCCTGAAATTCCAATGGAGCCTGTGAGTGAGCTAGCAGAGCAAGTATCTAAGTAGGAAATCTTTGATGTGTGTTGGCAACTGTTTGCCAAGAACTCTCCTAGTTACAGCACGGGTGCTGGAAAAAAAATGACCCCTGCATACACACACACACACACACACACACACACACATTGCTTAGGCTCCCCATGTCCCTGGTGTACTATGTTGTTGGGTGTGTGTGTGAAAGAAAATGCCAAGAGTCCTTAGCTGAGGGCTGTGGGTCAAGGTCTTCCTGCTGGAATAATTTTATTCATTTTCTTTTTTATTTATTTATTTATTTATTTATTTATGTATTTATTTATTTTGTCTTTTTGACCTCGGGTTTATCTGGGTAGCTGTGGATCCTATCCTGGCTCTAGCTAAGAAGACTAGGCTGGCCATGAACTTGCAGAGATCTGCCTGCCTTTGCCTCCTTAGTGCTGGGATTAAAGCCTGTGCCACCAATGTCCAGCAGAGCTCCTGAAGTCTTAAACATTCCTGAGCCCCAGGCTTGCATTCCCAGTACAGTAACTATACTTGAAGTTACAGGAGACTTCTGTTTTTTCCAGTCCTGAACCTCCAGCACAAAGGTTACCCACCTGGGAATCTTAAGTGAGTTTTCAGCAGCTTCAGGTGGTAAACAAGCTCTTACCATTGGCAGATATAGGCAAAGAATGATCAGCCTGCCTGAGTTTGGAAGCATGAGACAGGGTCTTTGCTGGGATACTGCTGTTCTTTGTAGCTGCATATCCAAAATTGGTTTGCCTCAGTTGGATGTAGAATATTTTTCCCCATTATCCAACCTGCTTTTCTTGCTGGACCATTGTGATATTCTCTTATTATGGGTACATGGGAAAAATTTTTTTGCTTTGAGTGCTTAGGATGTTTGCTTATGGATTATTAAGTTGAAGGGGGAAATAGGACAAAGAATATTTACCTCACTTTCCATGAATAGAGGAATGTTGCATGACACCTCCAAAGAGCTGGCCCATTACCCAGTGAAGAAGGAAGGTTGGGCTTTGCTTCAGGGACGGAGATTTGTGCTGTCTAATAAAATAAATAAATAAAATAACAAAAATGAAAAGCTTTCCCTAACTTGAAATCATAAAAGCTTTGTTTTCCTCCTCTAATTTCTTAAACTCAGGGTTGTACATATGGCCTGTGATGTCCTTTCTTTCCATCCTTGTTTTTCGTGTGTGTGTGTGTGTGTGTGTGTGTGTGTGTGTGTGTGTGTGTATAAAATGTGGTACCAACTAAGGCTCATTATTTTATGTTGTTGTTTTGTTGTTTTCATGACAAAAAGATTGCAGAGCTCTTTTGCTTGGGTAACATTGTTGAGGTTTCAAGAAGTGATGGAAAGGTTGCTAGGCAGTGCTGAGAAAGTGCCCACACTCCCACCTTAGTAGGAGCAAGCAGGCTGTCACAGAGACAAGTTGATGTGAGCCATACCAGACCTGCTGTAGTTGCTCCTTGGTACTTTGACTTAAAATTAGACTATCTTGAGGCCTTTCTGTGTTAGAGCATAAATCAAAACAGCTGTGGGGAACATGTCTGTGGCTCCTGCTCCCAGGTGTCTCTCAGAATAAACCTCACAGGCCTAGGCCTCTTTCAACAACAAGCTGAAAGTAAAACCCAACTGTTTATAGAGCAGGATTCCCCACTGCAAAGCAGGATCTGCTGAGATGACGCTTTCCTGTTCCTGGAAGGTGTGGTGAGGAGAAATGTTAGAAAGGTGGTGGTGTTGTTCTGTGTGCCTGCAAGGGATGAGGACATCTAAACAGTACCAATAAGGGAAAAGGTAAGATCCCTTGATTTGTACCCTGTCAAATAGTCAAGGGAGTGAAGGCTGACAACCTTAGGCCCACCCCTATTCCAAAGGAATATGGCTATTGCTTTCTGCTTTCCCTTTCCCTGCACCTGTTACTTTTCTTGGTGTCTCCCATGTGTAATTCAAGAAGACCTCTACATAGGGACATATACCAGACTCAAAGTTGTGGAGGGGGACTTGGAAGTGTCCAGACTGTGGCAGCACTCTCTCCTCAAGTGAAGGAACCCTCTCCAACCAGGATAACCTTGGTGAGAAGCCCAGACAGCTTCCACCTCCACCAGGAATATGGAAAGTAGGGATTCTGTCTGTGCAAAGTGATTGATCTAATTTGGCTATCCATGTGATAATTAGGGTAGAGGGGTAAGTCACAACTCCAAAACCAAGAGACTTTGGAGTCCCAGGAACCAAGAATCATCCTGAGAAGGAAGAATGGGAGGGATGGCTCTCCCCTGGCCCTTCCCCCTGTAGATTGCTTCATTGCCCCATGCTGGGCTCTTGAGCTAGCACTGCTTAATGTAAGCACCTAGAAGTAGGCTGTCTTGGGTAGGGAAGGTTTACACATCTTTTCTCTTTCCTGAGCTGTTGAGGCACACAGGCAAAACTTGAGCTAGTCCTGAAATTTTCCAGCATGGAAGGAAGAGATACCAAGCCTGCTTTTGAATTTGAAATGGGGATAGCCTGAAATTCCAATGGAGCCTGTGAGTGAGCTAGCAGAGCAAGTATCTAAGTAGGAAATCTTTGATGTGTGTTGGCAACTGTTTGCCCAGAACACTCCTAGTTACAGCACGGGTGCTGGAAAAAAATGACCCCTGCATACACACAACCACTCATACACACACACACAAACACACACACACACACACACACACACACACACACACACACACACCATTGCTTAGGATCCCCATGTCCCTGGTGTACTGGGTTGTTGGGTGAGTGTGTGAAAGAAAATGCCAAGAATACTTAGCTTAGGGATGTGGGTCAGGATCTTCCTGCTGGAATACTTTTATTCATTTTTATTTATTTATTTATTTTGTCTTTTTGACATCGGGTTTATCGGGGTAGCTGTGGAGCCTATCCTGGCTCTTGCTAAGTAGAACAGGCTGGCCATGATTCATTATCTGTGGCTAAAAGTTGGAATTTTGTTACTTATTTTTGAGTGCATGATTCCTGAGAAGAATAGTAGCAGAACAATACTCAGGAATCAGTTGGTGTTCTGCCTCAGGGACTGTGTGACCATTTTTGTCTTGAAGTTTGTTTGTTTGATTTTTTTTTTTTTGTTTTTTGTTTGTTTTTTGTATTAACTGTCTCCATATTTACATTTCCTCCACTGTCTCTCCTTTACTTCCTTCTTCCTTTCATTTCTTTTTTAAACTGGTTCTGTGTTTGTACTTTGAAACTCATTTTTAGGCCAGGCAAAAGTGAAAGTCAGAAATCAACATGACTCTCTGCCTCTGCCTCAGAAACACTGAGCACCAATCTCCACTGGAATACTCAGATATGCATGTGCCATGCTTTCCAGTTAAACATTGTTCAAGGAGGGAAAGCCTGCATTACTGATAGGAATTCAGTTAATTTCAGGTTTATGAGAAAAATAAACTTTGTTTTGTTTACTTTATATTTTCACTTTTTTTTCTTTTTATATTAAGTCAGGTCTGTGCTCCACTACATGGTGCAGGTCTTCTTTCTGAGAACAGATATGAAAGCATTGAGCTACTTCAAATTAGTTTACCTCTATACAGAAGAGACAGGGCAAGCCATGCATGAAAGTCAAGCCCTGTCAAAGAATAAAGGGGACCTTTCTTGCTGCAGGGCTTAACAAAGCTTGGCCCTAATGCTCTTGTACTTGTAATCATGGATACATTGTGAATTTTAAAATCATTGAAATCCTGTTAGTCCTCTTGTCACTCTCTAGATTTTCACTGAACTATTGTCATTTGTTTGTTTTGGGCTTTATCATTTAGTGTGTGTGTGTGTGTGTGTGTGTGTGTGTGTGTGTGTGTGTGTGTGCATCTCATCTGCCTCCCTGACACAGGGCATACTCAGTTCAAGAATTAAAATATTCAGATTTATAGTTAGATTTAGTGCAAAAAGATAGTTTTTAATTTTCCAAGACACGATTTTTCTGTGTAGCTTTTTCTGTCCCAGCACTGAGTCTGTAGACCATGCTGGCCATGAACTCATATGTCCTCCTACACAAGAGTGGTTACATTACAGGCATGTGGGGATATTTCCTGCTCCACACTGGGTTTTCTTCCTTCTTCGTTTCACATTGCTTTCTTTCTTCTACGACTTCAACTTCTTCCTTTCCGTCTTCTTCTCCCTCTTCGACTTCTTTTTGTTCTTTATCTTTCTTTTCATCTTCTTCTTCTCCTTCTATATTCTATTGCACTTTCATGATGAGGCTTCTCTCTGCAGCTTTTACTGACCTGAGGCTCCGTTGAACTCAAACTCACACAGCTTCCTGAATGCTGTGGATATAAACTCTCATGGCCACTGCCCAGTCATTTCGCCTTTCAAGTCATTCCATATTGCAATTTAAATTTTTAATTACTTACCCCTTTGTCTTTATGTCTGCCCACTCCTGGAAATCCAGATCCACTGACCTCCCTACACAATCAAAAATAACTAGAGTTAAAATAATTAAACTGGCCTTCATACACGGAAAAGTCAAAAATAAATGAAGAAGATCAAAGGGAATTGGCCTGGGGATCAGATGAAACTTCATGAATTGCTGGAAAGCTGAACTCGTCTAGTAGTGTATGCTTACACAGAACAAACAAGTTGTGGTACTTGTTTGAACTTGGGTTAGCATGTGAAGAAACACAGATTCTGATTCCAAAGTGAGTCTTTCTTTGTCCAACTTTCTTTATTTCATAAGTAAAATCAGAGAACTGGTTGGCATGGAGATTGTATTACCGATCCCACAGGCACACAGGCTTTGTATGCATTCTGTCTACACACCCCATCCCATTGTCTGCTGCTGTATCATACAAGTGACCAATCATCTACCAATTTACACACACACACACACACACACAAACACACACTCACTCACACACTCACTCACACTCACTCACACACACACGCACACCCAAATATTAAATAGGGCTCAGGAGCATAGACTATCTATAAATTCCAGAGGTCACTTGGTGGCATGTAGTGCCCTCTTCTGGTGAAAGGGCATACCTGTAGACAGAATACTTGTGCATAAAATCAATACAGGAGCATTTCATTTTTAAATTATTATTTCTATTATCAAAAATATCATTATTCTGATTAGTTTTGAGACAAACATTTCCTCTTTCCTTTGGAGACTGTCCGAGAACATTCTCAGTAATAAAGCAAGGTTGGAATTGAAACAGATCAATTTTTCTTTGCCTCCCTACTGCTCATGGGATTGAAGGCCAATGTCACCAACAGAACATAGCTTGTTCTCCTTTTTTCCCTTTTCCTTTGACTGTAAAATCCCATTTCTTTTCTCTTATTTTCTTTTTCATTCCCCTCACTCTCCACAGGAATCTAAACCTGGGTGGTGTTTCCTTTTCATGGAAGACTGTGCTTTCTCAATATGAGAGCCTCCTTACAATTTTTCAGGTGAGAATTGGTCTTACTTTGTCACTAAGAAATACAAAGAAAAAAAAAGGACCTTGAAAAGTACATCATATGATTGCGTCCATCTTGTTGAGTTAACTAAGGCAAAGACCTGGAAATGAAAACCAAAGTAGGCAGGGCAACTGGCATGTGGCCTATCATTGCTGGAATTTCTCAAACAGGTGTGCTGGCCTTGTGAATTTTAGGATTATACTGCCTTGCTCCCTCTTACTCTCCATGGCTCCTTTACCTCCTTCCAACATGTGCCACAAGATATCTGTGAGAGTTTATCTTCCAGAAAGTGTGTTGTCTTTCAGGAAGACAAACATTCTTGAATGATAGATATCCAAGTAACATCATCTCAGTGGGTAAGGTGTTATATCTGAGGAATGTGAGTGAAACATTTTAGTATATATTGTACTTGTTTTTAGGGGACCTGGGTTGTTGTTTTTCATCAACATCCTCATCATACTTGTGGCTCCTGCTGCCTTCCTTTTACAAATTAATGCCTCTCCTCTCCTCTTCTTAGGGTAAATCAATGGAAAGTCTAACTTGGATATGGTTTGCTTTGGAAGTGTGGGATTATATTCCTCTTTGCTGAACCTGGGCCATTCATGGAGGACTGAGAGATGCTGTATTCACTGGAATGTCTACCAAGTATTAATAAGGGCTTTTCATGAGCATACAGCTGGAGCCCACTTTGCCTAAACTCAATACTCTATATACACTCCCCTTGGTCAGCACAGTGCCATTGCTAGCTGAGTGTGGTTGGATATAAAGATATGAATCCCTTATAGTCAGTGATTTCTGCTCCCTTGTCTTTTTATTTTATTTTATTTCATTTCATTTTATTGTTTATTTTGATTGTTTGGCCAAATGGATTCTATGCATCTTTGCAGACTGCCTGGAACCCACCCTTGAGACCAGAATAATTTCAAGCACACAGAAAATAGCTTGGCTTTGCCGTCCAAGGGCTGGGATTAATGATGTGTGACACAACCCCGCAGTTTTTATTTTATTTTGGGTTTTGGGGAAGGGGGTATGGTAGCAATGCTTTATCACTTCTTTCTTTATATCCTTCAGGTTTGATTTCATACAAAGTGTTCTGACCACAGTTTCCCTTCTTCCCACAACTCCTTCCCCTCAGCCAAATCCACCTCGGGTTATGGTTAGGCTTCTTGTTCTCTCTCCTTCACACATTGCTCTGTTAGTGCATCAGCTGTAATTACTTTTGTCCATGGATCCTGTAATTATCCGTTTTTAGATTATTCATGTTGTTTAGCCATGCCCATGATTAAAATCTGAGTACCACCTGCTAGTGCAGAAGAACTTTTATAAGGATTTCAACTTATAGGCAGAGTATGTCAAGAAAGGGCAAGCTTTCTTACACTGGAGTTTACAATTGCTGATACATAACCAAAGCCTCAAGCAGGATCAAGCCTACTTTCAAATAAGGGAGCCAATTATTCTGTTGAACTGATAGTGATATTAATAGAGGAAAGTAGAGAAAGATGGAGTGATAAAGTTAGGGACAGGGCTTCATTTGCAGCAGAACTCAAATATACAAAACTTAAAAAAAAAAAAAAAAAAAAAAAAAAAAAAATAAGAAAGGCCCCCCCCCCCCCGGGAGATGGCTTAGTAGAGGACAGACTTTCTATCATTTTATTTTTATTGCAACATTTCTCTGTATACCCACTTCTTTTCTAGTACTCAGACTGAAGTCCTGGTGAGCTGCCAAATCTCCACTTTTAGATTTTTGAGAACAGAGGCTTGATTCATCATCTGTGGCTAAAGTTGGAATTTTGTTACTTCTTTTTGAGTACATGAGACCTGAGAACAATAGTAGCAGAACAATACTCAGGAATCAGTTGGTGTTTTGCCTGAGGAACTGTGTGACCTTTTATGTCTTGATGTTTGATTGTTTTTATTTTTTGTTTTTTTGTTTGTTTTTGTATTAACCGTCTCCATATTTACATTCCCTCCACTGTCTCTCCATTCCTTCCTTCTTTCTTTCATTTCTTCTTGAAACTGGTTTTGTCTTTGTACCTTGAGAGCTGTCTTGAAAGTCATTGTGTAGGCCAGGCAGAAGTGAAAGTCAGAAATCAACCTGACTCTCTGCCTCTGCCTCTGCCTCAGAAACACTGTGCTCCAATCTCCACTGGAATACTCAGATGTGCATGTGCCATGCTTTCCAGTCAAACATTGGTTGAGGAGGGAAAGCCTCATTGCTGATAGGAATTCAGTTATTTTCAGTTTTATGAGGAAAAATAAACTTTGTTTTGTGTACTTTATGTTTTCACTTGATTTTTTAAGACAGATCGTGTCCCTTTATCTGTGCTCCACTACATGGTGCAGGTCTTCCTTCTGAGAACAGATATGAAAGCATTGACCTACTTCAAATTAGTTTACCTCTGCTAATGTTGTTGTTCTAACTATACAGCAGAGACAGGGCAAGGAATACATGAAAGTCCAGACCTGTCAAAGAGCAAAGTGGACCTTTCTGTCGGCAAAGCTTGGCCCTAATTCTCTTGTACTTGTAATTATGGATACATTGTGAATTTTAAAATCATTGAAATCCTGTTAGTCCTATTGTCATTCTCTAGAATTTCACTGAACTATTGTCATTTGTTTGTTTTTGGCTTTATCATTTAGTGTGTGTGTGTGTGTGTGTGTGTGTGTGTGTTTGTGTGTGTGTGTGCATCTCATCTGCTTACCTCCCAACGGGCCTACTCAGTTTGAGCATGAATATGTTCAGATTTATAGATAGATGTAGTGGAAAAGATAGTTTTCAATTTTTCAAGACATGATTTTTCTGTGTTGCTTTGACTCTCCCAGGACTCAGTCTGTAGACCAGGCTGGCCATGAACTCATATGTCCTCCTGCCACCAGAGTGGTTACATTACAGGCATGTGGGGATATTTCCTGCTCCATACTTGGTTTTCTTCTTTCTTCCTTGCTTTCTTTCTTCTACCACATCAACTTCTTATTTTCCTTCTTCTTCTACCCCTTCTACTTCTTTTTGTTCTTTATCTTTCTCGTCATCTTTTCTCTTTTACTTCTTCTTCTTCTAATTTTCTTTTGCTCTTTCATCATGAGGCTTCACTATGCAGCTTTTACTGACCTGAGGCTCCATTGAACTCAAACCCAAACAGCTTCCTGAATGCTGTTGATAAAATTCTCATGGCCACTGCCCAGTAATTTCGCCTTTCAAGTCTTGCTATCTAGCAATTTAATTTTTCAATTACTTACCCCTTAGACTTTATGTCTACGCACTCCTGGAAATCCAGATCCTCCGATCTCCCTACACAATCAAAAATAACTAGAGTTAAAATAATTAACCTGGCCTTCATACAGGTGTAAATCAAAAATAAATGAAGAAGATCGAAGGGAACTTGGCCTGGGGATCAGATGAAACTTCACGGATTGCTGGAAAGCTGAACTAGTCTAGAGGTGTATGCTTACACACAACAAACAAGTAGTGCTGCTTGTTTGAACTTGGGTTAGTATGTGAAGAAACACAGATTCTGATTCCAAAGTGAGTCTTTCTTTTCCACCTTTCTTTATTTCATAAGTAAAATCAGAGACCTGGTTGGCATGGAGCTTGTATTGCCAGTCCCACAAGCAAACAGGCTTTGTAGGCATTCTGCCTCCACACCCCATCCCGTTCTCTCCTGCTGTATCATACAAATGCCCAGTCTTCTACCAATTTACACACACACAGACACATGCACGCACACACACACACACACACACACACACACACACACACACACAAACAAACTCACACATTCACAAACACACACACATATTAAAGAATAGGGCCCAGGAGCATAGACTGTCTATAAATTGCAGAGGTCACTTGGTGGCATGTAGTGCCCTCTTCTGGTGAAAGGGCAGACAGAATACTCATGCATAAAATCAATCCAGAAGCATTTCATTTCTACTTATTATTACTATTATCATCATTATTATTATTCTGATTATTTTTGAGACAAACATTTAGTCTTTTCGTAGGAGAATGTCCTTGAACACTCTCTGTAATAAAGCAGGCTTGGAATTCAAACAGATCAATTTATGTTTGCCTCCCTAGTGTTGATGGGATTGACGGCCAATGTCAGGAACAGAACATAGTGTGTTCTCCATTTTTCCCTTTTCCTTTGTCTGTAAACTCACATTTCTTCTCTCTTGTTTTCTTTTTCTTTCCCTTCACTCTCCATAGGAATCTAAACCTGGGCGGTATTTTCCTTTTCATATAAGGCTGTGCTTTCCCAATATAAGAGCTTCCTACAATTCTTCAAGTGAAATTTGATTTTACTTTGTCACTGGGAAACACAAAGAACAAACAGGACCTTGAAAAGTGCATCATATGATTGTGTCCATCTTGGTATCTTGTTGAGGTAACTCAAGCAAAGACGTGGAAATGAAAACCAAAGTAGGCAGGGCAGCCGGCATGTGGCCCATCATTGCTGGATTCTCTCAAACAACTGTGCTGGCCTTATGAATTTTAGCATTGTACTCCCTTGCTCTCTCTTACTCTCCATGGCTCCTTTACCTCCTTCCAACACGTGCCACAAGATATCTGTGAGAGTTGATCTTCCAGAAAGCGTGTTGTCTGTCAGGAAGACAAACATTCTTGAATGATAGCTGTCCAAGTTACATCATCTCAGTGGGTAAGGTATTGTCACTGAGGAATATGAATGAACCATTTTAGTATATATTGTACTTGTTTTTAGTGGACCAAAGTTGTTGTTATTCATCAACATCCTCATCAAACTTGTGGCTCCTGCTGCCTTCCTTTTACAAATTAATTGCCTCTCTCCCTCTCCTCTCATGAGGGTAAATCAATGGAAAGTCTAACTTGGATATGGCTTGCTTTGGAATTGTGGGATTATATTCCTCTTTGCCGAACCTGGGCCATTCAGGTAGGACTGAGAGATGCTGCATTCACTGGAAAGTCTACCAAGTATTGATAATGGCTTTTCATAAGCATACAGCTGGAGCCCACTTTGCCTAAACACAATACCCTATATATCCTCACCTGGGTCATCACAGGGCCATTGCTAGCTGATTGTGGTTGGATATAAAGAAAGGAATCACTTAGAGTCAGAGAGTTCTGCTCCCTTGTCTTTTTATTTTACTTCATTTTTCTGTTGTTTTTCATTGTTTGGCAAAATGTATACTATGCATCTTTGTAGAATGTCCTGGAACTCACTTTTGGGACCAGACTGGCTTCAAGCACACAGAAACTAGCTCAGCTCTGCCTCCCAAGGCCTGAGATTAATGATGTGTGACACAACCCCACAGTTTTTAATTTAATTTTGTTGTTCGGGAAGGGGGTATGGTGGGAATGCTTAATCAGTTCTTTCTTTAGATCCTTCAGGATTGATTTCATACAAAGTGTTATGACCACAGTTTCCCTTCTTCCCACAGCTCCTTCTCCTCAGCCAAATCCAACTGGTGTTAGGGTTATGCTTCTAGTTCACTCTCTTTCACACATTGCTGTGTTAATGCAAGAGCTGTAATTACTTTTCTCCATGGATCCTGGAATTATCAGTTTTTAGATTCTGCATGTGGTTTAGCCATGCACATGATTAAAATCAGTGAAATCTGAGTACCACCTGCCAGTGCAAAAGAAATTTTACGAGGATTTCAACTTATAGGCAGAGTATGTCAGGAAAGGGCAAGCTCTCTGTCACTGGGTTTAGAGCATTTACAATTGGTGATACATAACCAAAGCATTACACAGGATCAAGCCAACTTTCAAATAAGGTAGCCAATCATTCTGTTGTACTGATAGTCACATTAATAGAGGAAATTAGAGAAAGATAGAGTGATAAATTTAGGGACATGGCTTCCTTTCCAGCAGAAGTCAAATATATGAAATTAAAAAAAAAAAAATAACCAGAAATGGCCTGGTAGATGTCTTAGTAGTTGAAAGTCTTTCTGTTTTTTTTTTTTTCAGCATTTCTCTGTATACCCATTTCTTTTCTAGAACTCAGATTGTAGTCCTGGTGAGCTGACAAATCTCTGCTTTCCGATTTTTGAGAACAGAGGCTTGATTCATCATCTGTGGCTAAAGTTGGAATTTTGTTATTTATTTTTGAGTACATGAGACCTGAGAACTATAGTAGCAGAACAATACTCAGGAATCAGTTGGTGTTCTGCCTTAGGGACTGTGTGAAATTTTTGTCTTGATGTTTGTTTGTTTTTGTTTTTTAGTTTGTTTTTTGTATTAACTGTCTCCATACTTAAATTTCCTCCACTGTCTCTCCCTTCCTTCCTTCTTCCTTTCATTTCTTTTGGAAACTGGTTTTGTCTTTGTACCTTGAGAGCTGTCTTGAAACTCATTTTGTAGGCCAGGCAGAAGTGAAAGACAGAAATCAACCTGTCTATGTGCCTCTGCCTCTGCCTCTACCTCAGAACCACTGTGTACCAATCTCCACTTGAATACTCATATATGCATGTGCCGTGCTTTCCAGTTAAACATTGGTTGAGGAGGGAAAGCCTACATGGCTGATAGGAATTCAGTTATTTTCAGGTTTATGAGGAACTATAAACTTTGTTTTGTTTACTTTATATTTTCCCTTGTGGTTTTTTTTTTTTCTTTTTTTTAAGACAGCTTGTGTCCCTTTATCTTTGCTCCACTTCATGGTGCAGGTCTTCTTTCTGAGAACAGATATGAAAGCATTGAGCTAACTCAAATTAGTTTACCTCTACTAATGTTGTTGTTCTCACTATACAGCAGAGATTGGCCAAGCCATACATGAAAATCCAGCCCTGTCAAAGAGCAAAGAGGACCTTTCTTGCTTTAGGGCCTAACAAAGCTTGGCCCTAATTCTCTTGTACTTGTAATTATGGATACATTGTGAATTTTAAAATCATTGAAATCCTGTTAGTCCTCTTGTCACTCTCTAGATTTTCACAGAACTATTTTCATTTGTTTATTTTTGGCTTTATCATTGAGTGTGTGTGTGTGTGTGTGTGTGTGTGTGTGTGTGTGTGTGTGCATATCATGTGCCTCCCTGCCAACGGGCCTACTCAGTTTGAGCATGAATATGTTCAGATTTGTAGTTAGATTTAGTGCATAAAGATAGTTTTCAATTTTTCAAGACATGATTTTTCTGTGTTGCTTTGATTCTCCCAGGACTCAGTCTGTATACCAGGCTGGTCATAAACTCATAGATCCTCCTGCCACCAGAGTGGTTACATTACAGGCATGTGGGGATATTTCCTGCTCCATACTTGGTATTCTTCTTTCTTCCTTGCTTTCTTTCTTCTACCACATCAACTTCTTATTTTCCTTCTTCTTCTACCCCTTCTACTTCTTTTTGTTCTTTATCTTTCTCGTCATCTTTTCTCTTTTACTTCTTCTTCTTCTAATTTTCTTTTGCTCTTTCATCATGAGGCTTCACTATGCAGCTTTTACTGACCTGAGGCTCCATTGAACTCAAACCCAAACAGCTTCCTGAATGCTGTTGATAAAATTCTCATGGCCACTGCCCAGTAATTTCGCCTTTCAAGTCTTGCTATCTAGCAATTTAATTTTTCAATTACTTACCCCTTAGACTTTATGTCTACGCACTCCTGGAAATCCAGATCCTCCGATCTCCCTACACAATCAAAAATAACTAGAGTTAAAATAATTAACCTGGCCTTCATACAGGTGTAAATCAAAAATAAATGAAGAAGATCGAAGGGAACTTGGCCTGGGGATCAGATGAAACTTCACGGATTGCTGGAAAGCTGAACTAGTCTAGAGGTGTATGCTTACACACAACAAACAAGTAGTGCTGCTTGTTTGAACTTGGGTTAGTATGTGAAGAAACACAGATTCTGATTCCAAAGTGAGTCTTTCTTTTCCACCTTTCTTTATTTCATAAGTAAAATCAGAGACCTGGTTGGCATGGAGCTTGTATTGCCAGTCCCACAAGCAAACAGGCTTTGTAGGCATTCTGCCTCCACACCCCATCCCGTTCTCTCCTGCTGTATCATACAAATGCCCAGTCTTCTACCAATTTACACACACACAGACACATGCACGCACACACACACACACACACACACACACACACACACACACAAACACAACTCACACATTCACAAACACACACACATATTAAAGAATAGGGCCCAGGAGCATAGACTGTCTATAAATTGCAGAGGTCACTTGGTGGCATGTAGTGCCCTCTTCTGGTGAAAGGGCAGACAGAATACTCATGCATAAAATCAATCCAGAAGCATTTCATTTCTACTTATTATTACTATTATCATCATTATTATTATTCTGATTATTTTTGAGACAAACATTTAGTCTTTTCGTAGGAGAATGTCCTTGAACACTCTCTGTAATAAAGCAGGCTTGGAATTCAAACAGATCAATTTATGTTTGCCTCCCTAGTGTTGATGGGATTGACGGCCAATGTCAGGAACAGAACATAGTGTGTTCTCCATTTTCCCTTTTCCCTTGTCTGTAAACTCACATTTCTTCTCTCTTGTTTTCTTTTTCTTTCCCTTCACTCTCCATAGGAATCTAAACCTGGGCGGTATTTTCCTTTTCATATAAGGCTGTGCTTTCCCAATATAAGAGCTTCCTACAATTCTTCAAGTGAAATTTGATTTTACTTTGTCACTGGGAAACACAAAGAACAAACAGGACCTTGAAAAGTGCATCATATGATTGTGTCCATCTTGGTATCTTGTTGAGGTAACTCAAGCAAAGACGTGGAAATGAAAACCAAAGTAGGCAGGGCAGCCGGCAT
The DNA here is from genome assembly GCF_943737965.1 of Phodopus roborovskii. Lineage (NCBI taxonomy): Eukaryota > Metazoa > Chordata > Mammalia > Rodentia > Cricetidae > Phodopus > Phodopus roborovskii. The sequence goes on along the minus strand of NW_026126573.1, from coordinate 15,509 downwards.
GTGGCCCATCATTGCTGGATTCTCTCAAACAACTGTGCTGGCCTTATGAATTTTAGCATTGTACTCCCTTGCTCTCTCTTACTCTCCATGGCTCCTTTACCTCCTTCCAACACGTGCCACAAGATATCTGTGAGAGTTGATCTTCCAGAAAGCGTGTTGTCTGTCAGGAAGACAAACATTCTTGAATGATAGCTGTCCAAGTTACATCATCTCAGTGGGTAAGGTATTGTCACTGAGGAATATGAATGAACCATTTTAGTATATATTGTACTTGTTTTTAGTGGACCAAAGTTGTTGTTATTCATCAACATCCTCATCAAACTTGTGGCTCCTGCTGCCTTCCTTTTACAAATTAATTGCCTCTCTCCCTCTCCTCTCATGAGGGTAAATCAATGGAAAGTCTAACTTGGATATGGCTTGCTTTGGAATTGTGGGATTATATTCCTCTTTGCCGAACCTGGGCCATTCAGGTAGGACTGAGAGATGCTGCATTCACTGGAAAGTCTACCAAGTATTGATAATGGCTTTTCATAAGCATACAGCTGGAGCCCACTTTGCCTAAACACAATACCCTATATATCCTCACCTGGGTCATCACAGGGCCATTGCTAGCTGATTGTGGTTGGATATAAAGAAAGGAATCACTTAGAGTCAGAGAGTTCTGCTCCCTTGTCTTTTTATTTTACTTCATTTTTCTGTTGTTTTTCATTGTTTGGCAAAATGTATACTATGCATCTTTGTAGAATGTCCTGGAACTCACTTTTGGGACCAGACTGGCTTCAAGCACACAGAAACTAGCTCAGCTCTGCCTCCCAAGGCCTGAGATTAATGATGTGTGACACAACCCCACAGTTTTTAATTTAATTTTGTTGTTCGGGAAGGGGGTATGGTGGGAATGCTTAATCAGTTCTTTCTTTAGATCCTTCAGGATTGATTTCATACAAAGTGTTATGACCACAGTTTCCCTTCTTCCCACAGCTCCTTCTCCTCAGCCAAATCCAACTGGTGTTAGGGTTATGCTTCTAGTTCACTCTCTTTCACACATTGCTGTGTTAATGCAAGAGCTGTAATTACTTTTCTCCATGGATCCTGGAATTATCAGTTTTTAGATTCTGCATGTGGTTTAGCCATGCACATGATTAAAATCAGTGAAATCTGAGTACCACCTGCCAGTGCAAAAGAAATTTTACGAGGATTTCAACTTATAGGCAGAGTATGTCAGGAAAGGGCAAGCTCTCTGTCACTGGGTTTAGAGCATTTACAATTGGTGATACATAACCAAAGCATTACACAGGATCAAGCCAACTTTCAAATAAGGTAGCCAATCATTCTGTTGTACTGATAGTCACATTAATAGAGGAAATTAGAGAAAGATAGAGTGATAAATTTAGGGACATGGCTTCCTTTCCAGCAGAAGTCAAATATATGAAATTAAAAAAAAAAAAAATAACCAGAAATGGCCTGGTAGATGTCTTAGTAGTTGAAAGTCTTTCTGTTTTTTTTTTTTTTTTTCAGCATTTCTCTGTATACCCATTTCTTTTCTAGAACTCAGATTGTAGTCCTGGTGAGCTGACAAATCTCTGCTTTCCGATTTTTGAGAACAGAGGCTTGATTCATCATCTGTGGCTAAAGTTGGAATTTTGTTATTTATTTTTGAGTACATGAGACCTGAGAACTATAGTAGCAGAACAATACTCAGGAATCAGTTGGTGTTCTGCCTTAGGGACTGTGTGAAATTTTTGTCTTGATGTTTGTTTGTTTTTGTTTTTTAGTTTGTTTTTTTGTATTAACTGTCTCCATACTTAAATTTCCTCCACTGTCTCTCCCTTCCTTCCTTCTTCCTTTCATTTCTTTTGGAAACTGGTTTTGTCTTTGTACCTTGAGAGCTGTCTTGAAACTCATTTTGTAGGCCAGGCAGAAGTGAAAGACAGAAATCAACCTGTCTATGTGCCTCTGCCTCTGCCTCTACCTCAGAACCACTGTGTACCAATCTCCACTTGAATACTCATATATGCATGTGCCGTGCTTTCCAGTTAAACATTGGTTGAGGAGGGGAAAGCCTACATGGCTGATAGGAATTCAGTTATTTTCAGGTTTATGAGGAACTATAAACTTTGTTTTGTTTACTTTATATTTTCCCTTGTGGTTTTTTTTTTTTTTTTTTAAAGACAGCTTGTGTCCCTTTATCTTTGCTCCACTTCATGGTGCAGGTCTTCTTTCTGAGAACAGATATGAAAGCATTGAGCTAACTCAAATTAGTTTACCTCTACTAATGTTGTTGTTCTCACTATACAGCAGAGATTGGCCAAGCCATACATGAAAATCCAGCCCTGTCAAAGAGCAAAGAGGACCTTTCTTGCTTTAGGGCCTAACAAAGCTTGGCCCTAATTCTCTTGTACTTGTAATTATGGATACATTGTGAATTTTAAAATCATTGAAATCCTGTTAGTCCTCTTGTCACTCTCTAGATTTTCACAGAACTATTTTCATTTGTTTATTTTTGGCTTTATCATTGAGTGTGTGTGTGTGTGTGTGTGTGTGTGTGTGTGTGTGTGTGTGCATATCATGTGCCTCCCTGCCAACGGGCCTACTCAGTTTGAGCATGAATATGTTCAGATTTGTAGTTAGATTTAGTGCATAAAGATAGTTTTCAATTTTTCAAGACATGATTTTTCTGTGTTGCTTTGATTCTCCCAGGACTCAGTCTGTATACCAGGCTGGTCATAAACTCATAGATCCTCCTGCCACCAGAGTGGTTACATTACAGGCATGTGGGGATATTTCCTGCTCCATACTTGGTATTCTTCTTTCTTCCTTGCTTTCTTTCTTCTACCACATCAACTTCTTATTTTCCTTCTTCTTCTACCCCTTCTACTTCTTTTTGTTCTTTATCTTTCTCGTCATCTTTTCTCTTTTACTTCTTCTTCTTCTAATTTTCTTTTGCTCTTTCATCATGAGGCTTCACTATGCAGCTTTTACTGACCTGAGGCTCCATTGAACTCAAACCCAAACAGCTTCCTGAATGCTGTTGATAAAATTCTCATGGCCACTGCCCAGTAATTTCGCCTTTCAAGTCTTGCTATCTAGCAATTTAATTTTTCAATTACTTACCCCTTAGACTTTATGTCTACGCACTCCCTGGAAATCCAGATCCTCCGATCTCCCTACACAATCAAAAATAACTAGAGTTAAAATAATTAACCTGGCCTTCATACAGGTGTAAATCAAAAATAAATGAAGAAGATCGAAGGGAACTTGGCCTGGGGATCAGATGAAACTTCACGGATTGCTGGAAAGCTGAACTAGTCTAGAGGTGTATGCTTACACACAACAAACAAGTAGTGCTGCTTGTTTGAACTTGGGTTAGTATGTGAAGAAACACAGATTCTGATTCCAAAGTGAGTCTTTCTTTTCCACCTTTCTTTATTTCATAAGTAAAATCAGAGACCTGGTTGGCATGGAGCTTGTATTGCCAGTCCCACAAGCAAACAGGCTTTGTAGGCATTCTGCCTCCACACCCCATCCCGTTCTCTCCTGCTGTATCATACAAATGCCCAGTCTTCTACCAATTTACACACACACAGACACATGCACGCACACACACACACACACACACACACACACACACACACACAAACAAACTCACACATTCACAAACACACACACATATTAAAGAATAGGGCCCAGGAGCATAGACTGTCTATAAATTGCAGAGGTCACTTGGTGGCATGTAGTGCCCTCTTCTGGTGAAAGGGCAGACAGAATACTCATGCATAAAATCAATCCAGAAGCATTTCATTTCTACTTATTATTACTATTATCATCATTATTATTATTCTGATTATTTTTGAGACAAACATTTAGTCTTTTCGTAGGAGAATGTCCTTGAACACTCTCTGTAATAAAGCAGGCTTGGAATTCAAACAGATCAATTTATGTTTGCCTCCCTAGTGTTGATGGGATTGACGGCCAATGTCAGGAACAGAACATAGTGTGTTCTCCATTTTTCCCTTTTCCCTTGTCTGTAAACTCACATTTCTTCTCTCTTGTTTTTCTTTTTTCTTTCCCTTCACTCTCCATAGGAATCTAAACCTGGGCGGTATTTTCCTTTTCATATAAGGCTGTGCTTTCCCAATATAAGAGCTTCCTACAATTCTTCAAGTGAAATTTGATTTTACTTTGTCACTGGGAAACACAAAGAACAAACAGGACCTTGAAAAGTGCATCATATGATTGTGTCCATCTTGGTATCTTGTTGAGGTAACTCAAGCAAAGACGTGGAAATGAAAACCAAAGTAGGCAGGGCAGCCGGCATGTGGCCCATCATTGCTGGATTCTCTCAAACAACTGTGCTGGCCTTATGAATTTTAGCATTGTACTCCCTTGCTCTCTCTTACTCTCCATGGCTCCTTTACCTCCTTCCAACACGTGCCACAAGATATCTGTGAGAGTTGATCTTCCAGAAAGCGTGTTGTCTGTCAGGAAGACAAACATTCTTGAATGATAGCTGTCCAAGTTACATCATCTCAGTGGGTAAGGTATTGTCACTGAGGAATATGAATGAACCATTTTAGTATATATTGTACTTGTTTTTAGTGGACCAAAGTTGTTGTTATTCATCAACATCCTCATCAAACTTGTGGCTCCTGCTGCCTTCCTTTTACAAATTAATTGCCTCTCTCCCTCTCCTCTCATGAGGGTAAATCAATGGAAAGTCTAACTTGGATATGGCTTGCTTTGGAATTGTGGGATTATATTCCTCTTTGCCGAACCTGGGCCATTCAGGTAGGACTGAGAGATGCTGCATTCACTGGAAAGTCTACCAAGTATTGATAATGGCTTTTCATAAGCATACAGCTGGAGCCCACTTTGCCTAAACACAATACCCTATATATCCTCACCTGGGTCATCACAGGGCCATTGCTAGCTGATTGTGGTTGGATATAAAGAAAGGAATCACTTAGAGTCAGAGAGTTCTGCTCCCTTGTCTTTTTATTTTACTTCATTTTTCTGTTGATTTTCATTGTTTGGCAAAATGTATACTATGCATCTTTGTAGAATGTCCTGGAACTCACTTTTGAGACCAGACTGGCTTCAAGCACACAGAAACTAGCTCAGCTCTGCCTCCCAAGGCCTGAGATTAATGATGTGTGACACAACCCCACAGTTTTTAATTTAATTTTGTTGTTCGGGAAGGGGGTATGGTGGGAATGCTTAATCAGTTCTTTCTTTAGATCCTTCAGGATTGATTTCATACAAAGTGTTATGACCACAGTTTCCCTTCTTCCCACAGCTCCTTCTCCTCAGCCAAATCCAACTGGTGTTAGGGTTATACTTCTAGTTCACTCTCTTTCACACATTGCTGTGTTAATGCAAGAGCTGTTATTACTTTTCTCCATGGATCCTGGAATTATCAGTTTTTAGATTCTGCATGTGGTTTAGCCATGCACATGATTAAAATCAGTGAAATCTGAGTACCACCTGCCAGTGCACAAGAAATTTTACGAGGATTTCAACTTATAGGCAGAGTATGTCAGGAAAGGGCAAGCTCTCTGTCACTGGGTTTAGAGCATTTACAATTGGTGATACATAACCAAAGCATTACACAGGATCAAGCCAACTTTCAAATAAGGTAGCCAATCATTCTGTTGTACTGATAGTCACATTAATAGAGGAAATTAGAGAAAGATAGAGTGATAAATTTAGGGACATGGCTTCCTTTCCAGCAGAAGTCAAATATATGAAATTAAAAAAAAAAATAACCAGAAATGGCCTGGTAGATGTCTTAGTAGTTGAAAGTCTTTCTGTTTTTTTTTTTTCAGCATTTCTCTGTATACCCATTTCTTTTCTAGAACTCAGATTGTAGTCCTGGTGAGCTGACAAATCTCTGCTTTCCGATTTTTGAGAACAGAGGCTTGATTCATCATCTGTGGCTAAATGTTGGAATTTTGTTATTTATTTTTGAGTACATGAGACCTGAGAACTATAGTAGCAGAACAATACTCAGGAATCAGTTGGTGTTCTGCCTTAGGGACTGTGTGAAATTTTTGTCTTGATGTTTGTTTGTTTTTGTTTTTTAGTTTGTTTTTTGTATTAACTGTCTCCATACTTAAATTTCCTCCACTGTCTCTCCCTTCCTTCCTTCTTCCTTTCATTTCTTTTGGAAACTGGTTTTGTCTTTGTACCTTGAGAGCTGTCTTGAAACTCATTTTTGTAGGCCAGGCAGAAGTGAAAGACAGAAATCAACCTGTCTATGTGCCTCTGCCTCTGCCTCTACCTCAGAACCACTGTGTACCAATCTCCACTTGAATACTCATATATGCATGTGCCGTGCTTTCCAGTTAAACATTGGTTGAGGAGGGAAAGCCTACATGGCTGATAGAATTCAGTTATTTTCAGGTTTATGAGGAACTATAAACTTTGTTTTGTTTACTTTATATTTTCCCTTGTGGTTTTTTTTTTTTTTTTTTTAAAGACAGCTTGTGTCCCTTTATCTTTGCTCCACTTCATGGTGCAGGTCTTCTTTCTGAGAACAGATATGAAAGCATTGAGCTAACTCAAATTAGTTTACCTCTACTAATGTTGTTGTTCTCACTATACAGCAGAGATTGGCCAAGCCATACATGAAAATCCAGCCCTGTCAAAGAGCAAAGAGGACCTTTCTTGCTTTAGGGCCTAACAAAGCTTGGCCCTAATTCTCTTGTACTTGTAATTATGGATACATTGTGAATTTTAAAATCATTGAAATCCTGTTAGTCCTCTTGTCACTCTCTAGATTTTCACAGAACTATTTTCATTTGTTTATTTTTGGCTTTATCATTGAGTGTGTGTGTGTGTGTGTGTGTGTGTGTGTGTGTGTGTGTGTGTGCATATCATGTGCCTCCCTGCCAACGGGCCTACTCAGTTTGAGCATGAATATGTTCAGATTTGTAGTTAGATTTAGTGCATAAAGATAGTTTTCAATTTTTCAAGACATGATTTTTCTGTGTTGCTTTGATTCTCCCAGGACTCAGTCTGTATGCCAGGCTGGTCATAAACTCATAGATCCTCCTGCCACCAGAGTGGTTACATTACAGGCATGTGGGGATATTTCCTGCTCCATACTTGGTATTCTTCTTTCTTCCTTGCTTTCTTTCTTCTACCACATCAACTTCTTATTTTCCTTCTTCTTCTACCCCTTCTACTTCTTTTGTTCTTTATCTTTCTCGTCATCTTCTTCTCTTTTACTTCTTCTTCTTCTAATTTTCTTTTGCTCTTTCATCATGAGGCTTCACTATGCAGCTTTTACTGACCTGAGGCTCCATTGAACTCAAACCCAAACAGCTTCCTGAATGCTGTTGATAAAATTCTCATGGCCACTGCCCAGTAATTTCGCCTTTCAAGTCTTGCTATCTAGCAATTTAATTTTTCAATTACTTACCCCTTAGACTTTATGTCTACGCACTCCTGGAAATCCAGATCCTCCGATCTCCCTACACAATCAAAAATAACTAGAGTTAAAATAATTAACCTGGCCTTCATACAGGTGTAAATCAAAAATAAATGGAGAAGATCGAAGGGAACTTGGCCTGGGGATCAGATGAAACTCACGGATTGCTGGAAAGCTGAACTAGTCTAGAGGTGTATGCTTACACACAACAAACAAGTAGTGCTGCTTGTTTGAACTTGGGTTAGTATGTGAAGAAACACAGATTCTGATTCCAAAGTGAGTCTTTCTTTTCCACCTTTCTTTATTTCATAAGTAAAATCAGAGACCTGGTTGGCATGGAGCTTGTATTGCCAGTCCCACAAGCAAACAGGCTTTGTAGGCATTCTGCCTCCACACCCCATCCCGTTCTCTCCTGCTGTATCATACAAATGCCCAGTCTTCTACCAATTTACACACACACAGACACATGCACACACACACACACACACACACACACACACACACACACACACACACAAACTCACACATTCACAAACACACACACATATTAAAGAATAGGGCCCAGGAGCATAGACTGTCTATAAATTGCAGGGGTCACTTGGTGGCATGTAGTGCCCTCTTCTGGTGAAAGGGCAGACAGAATACTCATGCATAAAATCAATCCAGAAGCATTTCATTTCTACTTATTATTACTATTATCATCATTATTATTATTCTGATTATTTTTGAGACAAACATTTAGTCTTTTCGTAGGAGAATGTCCTTGAACACTCTCTGTAATAAAGCAGGCTTGGAATTCAAACAGATCAATTTATGTTTGCCTCCCTAGTGTTGATGGGATTGACGGCCAATGTCAGGAACAGAACATAGTGTGTTCTCCATTTTCCCTTTTCCCTGTCTGTAAACTCACATTTCTTCTCTCTTGTTTTCTTTTTCTTTCCCTTCACTCTCCATAGGAATCTAAACCTGGGCGGTATTTTCCTTTTCATATAAGGCTGTGCTTTCCCAATATAAGAGCTTCCTACAATTCTTCAAGTGAAATTTGATTTTACTTTGTCACTGGGAAACACAAAGAATAAACAGGACCTTGAAAAGTGCATCATATGATTGTGTCCATCTTGGTATCTTGTTGAGGTAACTCAAGCAAAGACGTAGAAATGAAAACCAAAGTAGGCAGGGCCGCCGGATGTGGCCCATCATTGCTGGATTCTCTCAAACAACTGTGCTGGCCTTATGAATTTTAGCATTGTACTCCCTTGCTCTCTCTTACTCTCCATGGCTCCTTTACCTCCTTCAACACGTGCCACAAGATATCTGTGAGAGTTGATCTTCCAGAAAGCGTGTTGTCTGTCAGGAAGACAAACATTCTTGAATGATAGCTGTCCAAGTTACATCATCTCAGTGGGTAAGGTATTGTCACTGAGGAATATGAATGAACCATTTTAGTATATATTGTACTTGTTTTTAGGGGACCAAAGTTGTTGTTATTCATCAACATCCTCATCAAACTTGTGGCTCCTGCTGCCTTCCTTTTACAAATTAATTGCCTCTCTCCCTCTCCTCTCATGAGGGTAAATCAATGGAAAGTCTAACTTGGATATGGCTTGCTTTGGAATTGTGGGATTATATTCCTCTTTGCCGAACCTGGGCCATTCAGGTAGGACTGAGAGATGCTGCATTCACTGGAAAGTCTACCAAGTATTGGTAATGGCTTTTCATAAGCATACAGCTGGAGCCCACTTTGCCTAAACACATTATCCTATATATCCTCACATGGGTCATCACAGGGCCATTGCTAGCTGATTGTGGTTGGATATAAAGAAAGGAATCACTTAGAGTCAGAGAGTTCTGCTCCTTATCTTTTTATTTTACTTCATTTTTCTGTTGATTTTCATTGTTTGGCAAAATGTATACTATGCATCTTTGTAGAATGTCCTGGAACTCACTTTTGAGACCAGACTGGCTTCAAGCACACAGAAACTAGCTCAGCTCTGCCTCCCAAGGCCTGAGATTAATGATGTGTGACACAACCCCACAGTTTTTAATTTAATTTTTTGTTCGGAAGGGGGGTATGGTGGGAATGCTTAATCAGTTCTTTCTTTAGATCCTTCAGGATTGATTTCATACAAAGTGTTATGACCACAGTTTCCCTTCTTCCCACAGCTCCTTCTCCTCAGCCAAATCCAACTGGTGTTAGGGTTATGCTTCTAGTTCACTCTCTTTCACACATTGCTGTGTTAATGCAAGAGCTGTAATTACTTTTCTCCATGGATCCTGGAATTATCAGTTTTTAGATTCTGCATGTGGTTTAGCCATGCACATGATTAAAATCAGTGAAATCTGAGTACCACCTGCCAGTGCAAAGAACTTTTACGAGGATTTCAACTTATAGGCAGAGTATGTCAGGAAAGGGCAAGCTCTCTGTCACTGGGTTTAGAGCATTTACAATTGGTGATACATAACCAAAGCATTACACAGGATCAAGCCAACTTTCAAATAAGGTAGCCAATCATTCTGTTGTACTGATAGTCACATTAATAGAGGAAATTAGAGAAAGATAGAGTGATAAATTTAGGGACATGGCTTCCTTTCCAGCAGAAGTCAAATATGTGAAATTAAAAAAAAATAACCAGAAATGGCCTGGTAGATGTCTTAGTAGTTGAAAGTCTTTCTGTTTTTTTTTTTTTCAGCATTCTCTGTATACCCATTTCTTTTCTAGAACTCAGATTGTAGTCCTGGTGAGCTGACAAATCTCTGCTTTCCGATTTTTGAGAACAGAGGCTTGATTCATCATCTGTGGCTAAAAGTTGGAATTTTGTTATTTATTTTTGGGTACATGAGACCTGAGAACTATAGTAGCAGAACAATACTCAGGAATCAGTTGGTGTTCTGCCTTAGGGACTGTGTGAAATTTTTGTCTTGATGTTTGTTTGTTTTGTTTTTAGTTTGTTTTTTGTATTAACTGTCTCCATACTTAAATTTCCTCCACTGTCTCTCCCTTCCTTCCTTCTTCCTTTCATTTCTTTTGGAAACTGGTTTTGTCTTTGTGCCTTGAGAGCTGTCTTGAAACTCATTTTGTAGGCCAGGCAGAAGTGAAAGACAGAAATCAACTGTCTATGTGCCTCTGCCTCTGCCTCTACCTCAGAACCACTGTGTACCAATCTCCACTTGAATACTCATATATGCATGTGCCGTGCTTTCCAGTTAAACATTGGTTGGGGAGGGAAAGCCTACATGGCTGATGAATTCAGTTATTTTCAGGTTTATGAGGAATTATAAACTTTGTTTTGTTTACTTTATATTTTCCCTTGTGGTTTTTTTTTTTTTTTTTTTTTTTTAAAGACAGCTTGTGTCCCTTTATCTTTGCTCCACTTCATGGTGCAGGTCTTCTTTCTGAGAACAGATATGAAAGCATTGAGCTAACTCAAATTAGTTTACCTCTACTAATGTTGTTGTTCTCACTATACAGCAGAGATTGGCCAAGCCATACTGAAAATCCAGCCCTGTCAAAGGGCAAAGGGGACCTTTCTTGCTTTAGGGCCTAACAAAGCTGGCCCTAATTCTCTTGTACTTGTAATTATGGATACATTGTGAATTTTAAAATCATTGAAATCCTGTTAGTCCTCTTGTCACTCTCTAGATTTTCACTGAACTATTTTCATTTGTTTATTTTTGGCTTTATCATTGACTGTGTGTGTGTGTGTGTGTGTGTGTGTGTGTGTGCATATCATGTGCCTCCTGCCAACGGGCCTACTCAGTTTGAGCATGAATATGTTCAGATTTGTAGTTAGATTTAGTGCATAAAGATAGTTTTCAATTTTTCAAGACATGATTTTTCTGTGTTGCTTTGATTCTCCCAGGACTCAGTCTGTAGACCAGGCTGGCCATGAACTCATAGATCCTCCTGCCACCAGAGTGGTTACATTACAGGCATGTGGGGATATTTCCTGCTCCATACTGGTTTTTTTCTTTCTTCCTTGCTTTCTTTCTTCTACCACATCAACTTTTTATTTTCCTTCTTCTTCTACCCCTTCTACTTCTTTTTGTTCTTTATCTTTCTCGTCATCTTTTTCCCTTTTACTTCTTCTTCTTCTAATTTTTTTTTGCTCTTTCATCATGAGGCTTCACTATACAGCTTTTACTGACCTGAGGCTCCATTGAACTCAAACCCAAACAGCTTCTGAATGCTGTTGATAAAATTCTCATGGCCACTGCCCAGTAATTTCGCCTTTCAAGTCTTGCTATCTAGCAATTTAATTTTTCAATTACTTACCCCTTTGACTTTATGTCTACGCACTCCTGGAAATCCAGATCCTCCGATCTCCCTACACAATCAAAAATAACTAGAGTTAAAATAATTAACCTGGCCTTCATACAGGTGTAAATCAAAAATAAATGAAGAAGATCGAAGGGAACTTGGCCTGGGGATCAGATGAAACTTCACGGATTGCTGGAAAGCTGAACTAGTCTAGAGGTGTATGCTTACACACAACAAACAAGTAGTGCTGCTTGTTTGAACTTGGGTTAGTATGTGAAGAAACACAGGTTCTGATTCCAAAGTGAGTCTTTCTTTTCCACCTTTCTTTATTTCAAAGTAAAATCAGAGACCTGGTTGGCATGGAGCTTGTATTGCCAGTCCCACAAGCAAACAGGCTTTCTAGGCATTCTGCCTCCACACCCCATCCCGTTGTCTCCTGCTGTATCATACAAATGCCCAGTCTTCTACCAGATTTACACACACACGACACATGCACGCACACACACACACACACACACACACAACCAACACACACAAACACACCCTCACACATTCACAAACACACACACCTATTAAAGAATAGGGCCCAGGAGCATAGACTGTCTATAAATTGCAGAGGTCACTTGGTGGCATGTGGTGCCCTCTTCTGGTGAAAGGGCAGACAGAATACTCATGCATAAAATCAATCCAGAAGCATTTCATTTCTACTTATTATTACTATTATCATCATTATTATTATTCTGATTATTTTTGAGACAAACATTTAGTCTTTTCGTAGGAGAATGTCCTTGAACACTCTCTGTAATAAAGCAGGCTTGGAATTCAAACAGATCAATTTATGTTTGCCTCCCTAGTGTTGATGGGATTGAGGGCCAATGTCAGGAACAGAACATAGTGTGTTCTCCTTTTTCCCTTTTCCCTTGTCTGTAAACTCACATTTCTTCTCTCTTGTTTTCTTTTTCTTTCCCCTCACTCTCCATAGGAATCTAAACCTGGGCGGTGTTTTCCTTTTCATATAAGGCTGGCTTTCCCAATATAAGAGCTTCATAATTCTTCAAGTGAAATTTGATTTTACTTTGTCACTGGGAAACACAAAAGAATAAACAGGACCTTGAAAGAGTGCATCATATGATTGTGTCCATCTTGAGTACATCTTGTTGAGGTAACTCAAGCAAAGACGACAAATGAAAGGCAAAGTAGGCAGAGACAGCGGCATGTGGCCCATCATTGCTGGATTCTCTCAAACAACTGTGCTGGCCTTATGAATTTTAGCATTGTACTCCTTGCTCTCTCTTACTCTCCATGGCTCCTTTACCTCCTTCGAACACGTGCCACAAGATATCTGTGAGAGTTGATCTTCCAGAAAGCGTGTTGTCTGTCAGGAACCAAACATTCTTGAATGATAGCTGTCCAAGTTACATCATCTCAGTGGGTAAGGTATTGTCACTGAGGAACCTTTAAATGAACCATTTTAGTATATATTGTACTTGTTTTTAGGGGACCAATGTTGTTGTTATTCATCAACATCCTCATCAAACTTGTAAACCTGCTGCCTTCCTTTTAAATTAATTGCCTCTCTCCCTCTCCTCTCATGAGGGTAAATCAATGGAAAGTCTAACTTGGATATGGCTTGCTTTGGAATTGTGGGATTATATTCCTCTTTGCAGAACCTGGGCCATTCAGGTAGGACTGAGAGATGCTGCATTCACTGGAAAGTCTACCAAGTATTGATAATGGCTTTTCATAAGCATACAGCTGGAGCCCACTTTGCCTAAACACAATATCCTATATATCACTCACATAGGTCATCACAGGGCCCATTGCTAGCTGATTGTGGTTGGATATAAAGAAAGGAATCACTTAGAGTCAGAGAGTTCTGCTCCCTTGTCTTTTTATTTTACTTCATTTTTCTGTTGAATTTCATTGTTTGGCAAAATGTATACTACACATCTTTGTGAATGTCCTGGAACTCACTTTTGAGACCAGACTGGCCTCAAGCACACAGAAACTAGCTCAGCTCTGCCTCCCAAGGCCTGATTAATGATGTGTGACACAACCCTGATTTTTTAATTTAATTTTGTTGTTCGGAAGGGGGTATGGTGGGAATGCTTAATCAGTTTTTTCTTTAGATCCTTCCAAGTTGATTTCATACAAAGTGTTATGACCACAGTTTCCCTTCTTCCCACAGCTCCTTCTCCTCAGCCAAATCCAACTGGTGTTAGGGTTATGCTTCTAGTTCACTCTCTTTCACAGTTGCTGTGTTAATGCAAGCACTGGAAGCTGTATTACTTTTCTCCATGGATCCTGGAATTATCAGTTTTTAGATTCTGCATGTGGTTTAGCCATGCACATGATTAAAATCAGTGAAATCTGAGTACCACCTGCCAGTGCAAAAGAACTTTGACGAGTTTCCGCTTATAGGCAGAGTATGTCAGGAAAGGGCAAGCTCTCTGTCACTGGGTTTAGAGCATTTACAATTGGTGATACATAACCAAAGCATTACACAGGATCAAGCCAACTTTCAAATAAGGTAGCCAATCATTCTGTTGTGTGAAAGTCACATTAATAGAGGAAATTAGAAAGATAGAGTGATAAGTTACAGGGACATGGCTTCCTTTCAAGCAGAAATTAAAATATGAAATTAAAAAAAATAACCAGAAATGGCCTGGTAGATGTCTTGATAGTTGAAATTCTTTCTGTTTTTTTTTTTTTTTTAGCATTTCTCTGTATACCCATTTCTTTTCTAGACTCAGATTGTAGTCCTGGTGAGCTGACAAATCTCTGCTTTCCGATTTTTGAAAACAGAGGCTTGATCTGTCATCTGTGGCTAAATGTTGGAATTTTGTTATTTATTTTTGAGTACATGAGACCTGAGCTATATTGTAGAACAATACTCCGAGAATCAGTTGGTGTTCTACATTGGGGACTGTGTGAAATTTTGTCTTGATGTTTGTTTGTTTTTGTTTTAGTTGTTTTTTGTATTAACTGTCTCCATACTTTAAATTTCCTCCACTGTCTCTCCTTCCTTCCTTCTTCCTTTCATTTTCTTTTGGAAACTGGTTTTGTCTTTGTACCTTGAGAGCTGTCTTGAAACTCATTTTTGTAGGTCAGGCAGAAGTAGAAAGACAGAAATCAACCTGTCTGTGCCTCTGCCTCTGCCTCTACCTCAGAACCACTGTGTACCAATCTCCACTTGAAAGATACTCATATATGCATGTGCCGTGCTTTCCAGACAAACATTGGTTGAGGGAAGGGAAAGCCTACATGGCTGATAGGAATTCATTTTCAGGTTATGAGGAACTATAAACTTTGTTTTGTTTACTTTATATTTCCCTTGTGGATTTTTTTTTTTTTTTTTTTTTTAAAGACAGCTTGTGTCCCTTTATCTTTGCTCCACTTCATGGTGCAGGTCTTCTTCTGTGAGAACAGATGTAATAGTGAGCTAACTCAAATTGGATTTTACCTCTACTAATGTTGTTGTTCTCACTATACAGCAGAATTGGCCAAGCCATACATGAAAATCCAGCCCTGTCAAAGAGCAAAGAGGACCTTTCTTGCTTTAGGGCCTAACAAAGCTGGCCCAATTCTCTTGTATTTGTAATTATGGATACATTGTGAATTTTAAAATCATTGAAATCCTGTTAGTCCTCTTGTCCATCTCGTTTTCACTGAACTATTTCATTTGTTTATTTTGGCTTTATCATTGACTGTGTGTGTGTGTGTGTGTGTGTGTGTGTGTGTGTGTGTGTGCATATCATGTGCCTCCCTGCCAACGGGCCTACTCAGTTTGAGCATGAATATGTTCAGATTTGTAGTTAGATT
>NW_026126572.1:0-89823 GCF_943737965.1 Phodopus roborovskii | reverse complement strand
CAACATCCTCATCAAACTTGTGGCTCCTGCTGCCTTCCTTTTATAAATTAATTGCCTCTCTCCCTCTGCTCTCGTGAGGGTAAATCAATGGAAAGTCTAACTTGGATATGGCTTGCTTTGGAATTGTGGGATCATATTCCTCTTTGCTGAACCTGGGCCATTCAGGTAGGACTGAGAGATGCTGCATTCACTGGAAAGTCTACCAAGTATTGATAATGGCTTTTCATAAGCATACAGCTGGAGCCCACTTTGCCTAAACTCAATACCCTATATATCCTCACCTGGGTCATCACAGGGCCATTGCTAGCTGATTGTGGTTGGATATAAAGAAAGGAATCACTTAGAGTCAGAGAGTTCTGCTCCCTTGTCTTTTTATTTTACTTCATTTTTCTGTTGATTTTCATTGTTTGGCAAAATGTATACTATGCATCTTTTGTAGACTGTCCTGGAACTCACTTTTGAGACCAGACTGGCTTCAAGCACACAGAAAATAGCTCAGCTCTGCCTCCCAAGGCCTGAGATTAATGATGTGTGACACAACCCCCACAGTTTTTAATTTAATTTTGTTTTTGGGGAAGGGGGTATGGTGGGAATGCTTAATCAGTTCTTTCTTTAGATCCTTCAGGATTGATTTCATACAAAGTGTTCTGACCACAGTTTCCCTTCTTCCCACAGCTTCTTCTCCTCAGCCAAATCCACTCTCTTTCACACATTGCTGTGTTAATGCAAGAGCTGTAATTACTTTTCTCCATGGATCCTGGAATTATCAGTTTTTAGATTCTGCATGTGGTTTAGCCATGCACATGATTAAATCAGTGAAATCTGAGTACCACCTGCCAGTGCAAAAGAACTTTTACGAGGATTTCAACTTATAGTCAGAGTATGTCAGGAAAGGGCAAGCTCTCTGTCACTGGGTTTCGAGCATTTACAATTGGTGATACATAACCAAAAGCATTACACAGGCTCAAGCCAACTTTCAAATAAGGTAGCCAATCATTCTGTTGTACTGATAGTCACATTAATAGAGGAAATTAGAGAAAGATAGAGTGATAAATTTAGGGACATGGCTTCCTTTCCAGCAGAAGTCAAATATATGAAATTAAAAAAAAAAAATAACCAGAAATGGCCTGGTAGATGTCTTAATAGTTGAAAGTCTTTCTGTCTTTTTTTTCAGCATTTCTCTATATAACCATTTCTTTTCTAGAACTCAGATTGTAGTCCTGGTGAGCTGACAAATCTCCACTTTCCGATTTTTGAGAACAGAGGCTTGATTCATCATCTGTGGCTAAAAGTTGGAAGTTTGTTATTTATTTTTGAGTACATGAGACCTGAGAACTATAGTAGCAGAACAATACTCAGGAATCAGTTGGTGTTCTGCCTTAGGGACTGTGTGAAATTTTTGTCTTGATGTTTGTTTGTTTTTGTTTTTTAGTTTGTTTTTGTATTAACTGTCTCCCATATTTACATTTCCTCCACTGTCTCTCCCTTCCTTCCTTCTACCTTTCATTTCTTTGGGAAACTGGTTTTGTCTTTGTACCTTGAGAGCTGTCTTGAAACTCATTTTGTAGGCCAGGCAGAAGTGAAAGTCAGAAATCAACCTGTCTATCTGCCTCTGCCTCTGCCTCTCCTTCAGAACCACTGTGTACCAATCTCCACTTGAATACTCATATATGCATGTGCCGTGCTTTCCAGTTAAACATTGGTTGAGGAGGGAAAGCCTACATGGCTGATAGGAATTCAGTTATTTTCAGGTTTATGAGGAACTATAATCTTTGTATTGTTTACTTTATATTTTAACTTGTGGTTTTTTTTTCTTTTTTTTAAAGACAGCTTGTGTCCCTTTATCTTTGCTCCACTTCATGGTGCAGGTCTTCTTTCTGAGAACAGATATGAAAGCATTGAGCTAACTCAAATTAGTTTACCTCTACTAATGTTGTTGTTCTCACTATACAGCAGAGATTGTCCAAGCCATACATGAAAGTCTAGCCCTGTCAAAGAGTAAAGGGGACCTTTCTTAATTTAGGGCCTAACAAAGCTTGTCCCTAATTCTCTTGTACTTGTAATTATGGATACATTGTGAATTTTAAAATCATTGAAATCCTGTTAGTCCTCTTGTCACTCTCTAGATTTTCACTGAACTATTTTCATTTGTTTATTTTTGGCTTTATCATTGAGTGTGTGTGTGTGTGTGTGTGTGTGTGTGTGTGTGTGTGTGTGGCATATCATCTGCCTCCCTGCCAACGGGCCTACTCAGTTTGAGCATGAATATGTTCAGATTTGTAGTTAGATTTAGTGCAAAATGATAGTTTACAATTTTTCAAGACATGATTTTTCTGTGTTGCTTTGACTCTCCCAGGACTCAGTCTGTAGACCAGGCTGGCCATGAACTCATAGATCCTCCTGCCACCAGAGTGGTTACATTACAGGCATGTGGGGATATTTCCTGCTCCATACTGGGTTTTCTTCTTTCTTCCTTGCTTTCTTTCTTCTACCACATCAACTTCTTATTTTCCTTCTTCTTCTACCCCTTCTACTTCTTTTTTGTTCTTTATCTTTCTCGTCATCTTCTTCTCTTTTACTTCTTCTTCTTCTAATTTTCTTTTGCTCTTTCATCATGAGGCTTCACTATGCAGCTTTTACTGACCTGAGGCTCCATTGAACTCAAACCCAAACAGCTTCCTGAATGCTGTTGATAAAATTCTCATGGCCACTGCCCAGTAATTTCGCCTTTCAAGTCTTGCTATCTAGCAATTTAATTTTTCAATTACTTACCCCTTTGACTTTATGTCTACGCACTCCTGGAAATCCAGATCCTCCGACCTCCCTACACAATCAAAAATAACTAGAGTTAAAATAATTAACCTGGCCTTCATACAGGTGTAAATCAAAAATAAATGAAGAAGATCGAAAGGAACTTGGCCTGGGGATCAGATGAAACTTCACGGATTGCTGGAAAGCTGAACTAGTCTAGAGGTGTATGCTTACAAAGAACAAACAAGTAGTGCTGCTTGCTTGAACTTGGGTTAGTATGTGAAGAAACACAGATTCTGATTCCAAAGTGAGTCTTTTCTTTGTCCACATTTCTCTTTATTTCATAAGTAAAATCAGAGACCTGGTTGGCATGGAGCTTGTATTGCCAGTCCCACAAGCAAACAGGCTTTGTAGGCATTCTGCCTCCACACCCCATCCCGTTGTCTCCTGCTGTATCATACAAATGCCCAGTCTTCTACCAATTTACACACACACAGACACATGCACGCACACACACACACACACACACACACAAACACACAAACACACACTCACACATTCACAAACACACACACATATTAAAGAATAGGGCCCAGGAGCATAGACTGTCTATAAATTGCAGAGGTCACTTGGTGGCATGTAGTGCCCTCTTCTGGTGAAAGGGCAGACAGAATACTCATGCATAAAATCAATCCAGAAGCATTTCATTTCTACTTATTATTACTATTATCATCATTATTATTATTCTGATTATTTTTGAGACAAACATTTAGTCTTTTCGTAGGAGAATGTCCTTGAACACTCTCTGTAATAAAGCAGGCTTGGAATTCAAACAGATCAATTTATGTTTGCCTCCCTAGTGTTGATGGGATTGACGGCCAATGTCAGGAACAGAACATTGTGTGTTGTCCTTTTTTCCCTTTTCCTTTGTCTGTAAACTCACATTTCTTCTCTCTTGTTTTCTTTTTCTTTCCCTTCACTCTCCATAGGAATCTAAACCTGGGTGGTGTTTCCTTTTCATATAAGGCTGTGCTTTCCCAATATAAGAGCTTCTTACAATTCTTCAAGTGAAATTTGATTTTACTTTGTCACTGGGAAACACAAAGAACAAACAGGACCTTGAAAAGTACATCATATGATTGTGTCCATCTTGGTATCTTGTTGAGGTAACTCAAGCAAAGACGTGGAAATGAAAACCAAAGTAGGCAGGGCAGCCGGCATGTGGCCCATCATTGCTGGATTCTCTCAAACAACTGTGCTGGCCTTATGAATTTTAGCATTGTACTCCCTTGCTCTCTCTTACTCTCCATGGCTCCTTTACCTCCTTCCAACACGTGCCACAAGATATCTGTGAGAGTTGATCTTCCAGAAAGCATGTTGTCTGTCAGGAAGACAAACATTCTTGAATGATAGCTATCCAAGTTACATCATCTCAGTGGGTAAGGTATTGTCGCTGAGGAATATGAATGAACCATTTTAGTATATATTGTACTTGTTTTTAGGGGACCAAAGTTGTTGTTATTCATCAACATCCTCATCAAACTTGTGGCTCCTGCTGCCTCCCCTTTTACAAATTAATTGCCTCTCTCCCTCTCCTCTCGTGAGGGTAAATCAATGGAAAGTCTAACTTGGATATGGCTTGCTTTGGAATTGTGGGATTATATTCCTCTTTGCTGAACCTGGGCCATTCAGGTAGGACTGAGAGATGCTTCATTCACTGGAAAGTCTACCAAGTATTGATAATGGCTTTTCATAAGCATACAGCTGGAGCCCACTTTGCCTAAACTCAATACCCTATATATCCTCACCTGGGTCATCACAGGGCCATTGCTAGCTGATTGTGGTTGGATATAAAGAAAGGAATCACTTAGAGTCAGAGAGTTCTGCTCCCTTGTCTTTTTATTTTACTTCATTTTTCTGTTGATTTTCATTGTTTGGCAAAATGTATACTATGCATCTTTGTAGACTGTCCTGGAACTCACTTTTGAGACCAGACTGGCTTCAAGCACACAGAAAATAGCTCAGCTCTGCCTCCCAAGGCCTGAGATTAATGATGTGTGACACAACCCCACAGTTTTTAATTTAATTTTGTTTTTGGGGAAGGGGGTATGGTGGGAATGCTTAATCAGTTCTTTCTTTAGATCCTTCAGGATTGATTTCATACAAAGTGTTCTGACCACAGTTTCCCTTCTTCCCACAGCTCCTTCTCCTCAGCCAAATCCACTCTCTTTCACACATTGCTGTGTTAATGCAAGAGCTGTAATTACTTTTCTCCATGGATCCTGGAATTATCAGTTTTTAGATTCTGCATGTGGTTTAGCCATGCACATGATTAAAATCAGTGAAATCTGAGTACCACCTGCCAGTGCAAAAGAACTTTTACGAGGATTTCAACTTATAGTCAGAGTATGTCAGGAAAGGGCAAGCTCTCTGTCACTGGGTTTAGAGCATTTACAATTGGTGATACATAACCAAAGCATTACACAGGCTCAAGCCAACTTTCAAATAAGGTAGCCAATCATTCTGTTGTACTGATAGTCACATTAATAGAGGAAATTAGAGAAAGATAGAGTGATAAATTTGGGGACATGGCTTCCTTTCCAGCAGAAGTCAAATATATGAAATTAAAAAAAAATAACCAGAAATGGCCTGGTAGATGTCTTAGTAGTTGAAAGTCTTTCTGTCTTTTTTATTTCAGCATTTCTCTGTATAACCATTTCTTTTCTAGAACTCAGATTGTAGTCCTGGTGAGCTGACAAATCTCCTCATTCCGATTTTTGAGAACAGAGGCTTGATTCATCATCTGTGGGTAAAAGTTGGAAGTTTGTTATTTATTTTTGAGTACATGAGACCTGAGAACTATAGTAGCAGAACAATACTCAGGAATCAGTTGGTGTTCTGCCTTAGGGACTGTGTGAAATTTTTGTCTTGATGTTTGTTTGTTTCTGTTTTTGTGTTTTAGTTTGTTTTTTGTATTAACTGTCTCCATATTTACATTTCCTCCACTGTCTCTCCCTTCCTTCCTTCTTCCTTTCATTTCTTTGGGAAACTGGTTTTGTCTTTGTACCTTGAGAGCTGTCTTGAAACTCATTTTGTAGGCCAGGCAGAAGTGAAAGTCAGAAATCAACCTGTCTATCTGCCTCTGCCTCTGCTTCTTCCTCAGAACCACTGTGTACCAATCTCCACTTGAATACTCATATATGCATGTGCCGTGCTTTCCAGTTAAACATTGGTTGAGGAGGGAAAGCCTACATGGCTGATAGGAATTCAGTTATTTTCAGGTTTATGAGGAACTATAATCTTTGTTTTGTTTACTTTATATTTTCACTTGTGGTTTTTTTTTTTTTTTTTTTTTTAAAGACAGTTTGTGTCCCTTTATCTTTGCTCCACTTCATGGTGCAGGTCTTCTTTCTGAGAACAGATATGAAAGCATTGAGCTTACTCAAATTAGTTTACCTCTACTACTGTTGTTGTTGTCACTATACAGCAGAGATTGGTCGAGTCATACATGAAAGTCCAGCCCTGTCAAAGAGCAAAGGGGACCTTTCTTGCTTTAGGGCCTAACAAAGCTTGGCCCTAATTCTCTTGTACTTGTAATTATGGATACATTGTGAATTTTAAAATCATTGAAATCCTGTTAGTCCTCTTGTCACTCTCTAGATTTTCACTGAACTATTTTCATTTGTTTATTTTTGGCTTTATCATTGAGTGTGTGTGTGTGTGTGTGTGTGTGTGTGCATATCATCTGCCTCCCTGCCAACGGGCCTACTCAGTTTGAGCATGAATATGTTCAGATTTGTAGTTAGATTTAGTGCAAAAAAGATAGTTTTCAATTTTTCAAGACATGATTTTTCTGTGTTGCTTTGACTCTCCCAGGACTCAGTCTGTAGACCAGGCTGGCCATGAACTCATAGATCCTCCTGCCACCAGAGTGGTTACATTACAGGCATGTGGGGATATTTCCTGCTCCATACTGGGTTTTCTTCTTTCTTCCTTGCTTTCTTTCTTCTACCACATCAACTTCTTATTTTCCTTCTTCTTCTACCCCTTCTACTTCTTTTTTGTTCTTTATCTTTCTCGTCATCTTCTTCTCTTTTACTTCTTCTTCTTCTAATTTTCTTTTGCTCTTTCATCATGAGGCTTCACTATGCAGCTTTTACTGACCTGAGGCTCCATTGAACTCAAACCCAAACAGCTTCCTGAATGCTGTTGATAAAATTCTCATGGCCACTGCCCAGTAATTTCGCCTTTCAAGTCTTGCTATCTAGCAATTTAATTTTTCAATTACTTACCCCTTTGACTTTATGTCTACGCACTCCTGGAAATCCAGATCCTCCGACATCCCTACACAATCAAAAATAACTAGAGTTAAAATAATTAACCTGGCCTTCATACAGGTGTAAATCAAAAATAAATGAAGAAGATTGAAGGGAACTTGGCCTGGGGATCAGAAGAAACTTCACGGATTGCTGGAAAGCTGAACTAGTCTAGTGATGTATGCTCACACAGAACAAACAAGTAGTGCTGCTTGTTTGAACTTGGGTTAGTATGTGAAGAAACACAGATTCTGATTCCAAAGTGAGTCTTTCTTTGTCCACATTTCTTTATTTCATAAGTAAAATCAGAGACCTGGTTGGCATGGAGCTTGTATTGCCAGTCCCACAAGCAAACAGGCTTTGTAGGCATTCTGCCTCCACACCCCATCCCGTTGTCTCCTGCTGTATCATACAAATGCCCAGTCTTCTACCAATTTACACACACACAGACACATGCACGCACACACACACACACACACACACACAAACACACAAACACACACTCACACATTCACAAACACACACACATATTAAATAATAGGGCCCAGGAGCATAGACTGTCTATAAATTGCAGAGGTCACTTGGTGGCATGTAGTGCCCTCTTCTGGTGAAAGGGCAGACAGAATACTCATGCATAAAATCAATCCAGAAGCATTTCATTTCTACTTATTATTACTATTATCATCATTATTATTATTCTGATTATTTTTGAGACAAACATTTAGTCTTTTCGTAGGAGAATGTCCTTGAACACTCTCTGTAATAAAGCAGGCTTGGAATTCAAACAGATCAATTTATGTTTGCCTCCCTAGTGTTGATGGGATTGACGGCCAATGTCAGGAACAGAACATTGTGTGTTCTCCTTTTTCCCTTTTCCTTTGTCTGTAAACTCACATTTCTTCTCTCTTGATTTCTTTTTCTTTCCCTTCACTCTCCATAGGAATCTAAACCTGGGCGGTGTTTTCCTTTTCATATAAGGCTGTGCTTTCCCAATATAAGAGCTTCCTACAATTCTTCAAGTGAAATTTGATTTTACTTTGTCACTGGGAAACACAAAGAACAAACAGGACCTTGAAAAGTACATCATATGATTGTGTCCATCTTGGTATCTTGTTGAGGTAACTCAAGCAAAGACGTGGAAATGAAAACCAAAGTAGGCAGGGCAGCCGGCATGTGGCCCATCATTGCTGGATTCTCTCAAACAACTGTGCTGGCCTTATGAATTTTAGCATTGTACTCCCTTGCTCTCTCTTACTCTCCATGGCTCCTTTACCTCCTTCCAACACGTGCCACAAGATATCTGTGAGAGTTGATCTTCCAGAAAGCGTGTTGTCTGTCAGGAAGACAAACATTCTTGAATGATAGCTATCCATTTTACATCATCTCAGTGGGTAAGGTATTGTCACTGAGGAATATGAATGAACCATTTTAGTATATATTGTACTTGTTTTTAGGGGACCAAAGTTGTTGTTATTCATCAACATCCTCATCAAACTTGTGGCTCCTGCTGCCTTCCTTTTACAAATTAATTGCCTATCTCCCTCTCCTCTCGTGAGGGTAAATCAATGGAAAGTCTAACTTGGATATGGCTTGCTTTGGAATTGTGGGATTATATTCCTCTTTGCTGAACCTGGGCCATTCAGGTAGGACTGAGAGATGCTGCATTCACTGGAAAGTCTACCAAGTATTGATAATGGCTTTTCATAAGCATACAGCTGGAGCCCACTTTGCCTAAACTCAATACCCTATATATCCTCACCTGGGTCATCACAGGGCCATTGCTAGCTGATTGTGGTTGGATATAAAGAAAGGAATCACTTAGAGTCAGAGAGTTCTGCTCCCTTGTCTTTTTTATTTTACTTCATTTTTCTGTTGATTTTCATTGTTTGGCAAAATGTATACTATGCTTCTTTGTAGACTGTCCTGGAACTCACTTTTGAGACCAGACTGGCTTCAAGCACACAGAAAATAGTTCAGCTCTGCCTCCCAAGGCCTGAGATTAATGATGTGTGACACAACCCCACAGTTTTTAATTTAATTTTGTTTTTGGGGAAGGGGGTATGGTGGGAATGCTTGATCAGTTCTTTCTTTAGATCCTTCAGGATTGATTTCATACAAAGTGTTCTGACCACAGTTTCCCTTCTTCCCACAGCTCCTTCTCCTCAGCCAAATCCAACTGGTGTTAGGGTTATGCTTCTAGTTCACTCTCTTTCACACATTGCTGTGTTAATGCAAGAGCTGTAATTACTTTTCTCCATGGATCCTGGAATTATCAGTTTTTAGATTCTGCATGTGGTTTAGCCATGCACATGATTAAAATCAGTGAAATCTGAGTACCACCTGCCAGTGCAAAAGAACTTTTACGAGGATTTCAACTTATAGTCAGAGTATGTCAGGAAAGGGAAGCTCTCTGTCACTGGGTTTAGAGCATTTACAATTGGTGATACATAACCAAAGCATTACACAGGATCAAGCCAAATTTCAAATAAGGTAGCCAATCATTCTGTTGTACTGATAGTCACATTAATAGAGGAAATTAGAGAAAGATAGAGTGATAAATTTAGGGACATGGCTTCCTTTCCAGCAGAAGTCAAATATATGAAATTAAAAAAAAAAAATAACCAGAAATGGCCTGGTAGATGTCTTAGTAGTTGAAAGTCTTTCTGTCTTTTTTTTTTTTTTTTTTCAGCATTTCTCTGTATAACCATTTCTTTTCTAGAACTCAGATTGTAGTCCTGGTGAGCTGACAAATCTCCTCATTCTGATTTTTGAGAACAGAGGCTTGATTCATCATCTGTGGCTAAAAGTTGGAATTTTGTTATTTATTTTTGAGTACATGAGACCTGAGAACTATAGTAGCAGAACAATACTCAGGAATCAGTTGGTGTTCTGCCTTAGGGACTGTGTGAAATTTTTGTCTTTATGTTTGTTTGTTTCTGTTTTTGTTTTTTAGTTTGTTTTTTGTATTAACTGTCTCCATATTTACATTTCCTCCACTGTCTCTCCCTTCCTTCCTTCTTCCTTTCATTTCTTTAGGAAACTGGTTTTGTCTTTGTACCTTGAGAGCTGTCTTGAAACTCATTTTGTAGGCCAGGCAGAAGTGAAAGTCAGAAATCAACCTGTCTGTCTGCCTCTGCCTCTGCCTCTTCCTCAGAACCACTGTGTACCAATCTCCACTTGAATACTCATATATACATGTGCCGTGCTTTCCAGTTAAACATTGGTTGAGGAGGGAAAGCCTACATGGCTGATAGGAATTCAGTTATTTTCAGGTTTATGAGGGAAAATAAACTTGGTTTGTTTACTTTATGTTTTCACTTGTGGTTTTTTTTTTTTTTTTTTTTAAAGACAGCATGTGTCCCTTTATCGTTGCTCCACTTCATGGTGCAGGTCTTCTTTCTGAGAACAGATATGAAAGCATTGAGCTTACTCAAATTAGTTTACCTCTACTACTGTTGTTGTTGTCACTATACAGCAGAGATTGGCCAAGCCATACATGAAAGTCCAGCCCTGTCAAAGAGAAAAGGGGACCTTTCTTGCTTTAGGGCCTAACAAAGCTTGGCCCTAATTCTCTTGTACTTGTAATTATGGATACATTGTGAATTTTAAAATCATTGAAATCCTGTTAGTCCTCTTGTCACTCTCTAGATTTTCACTGAACTATTTTCATTTGTTTATTTTTGGCTTTATCATTGAGTGTGTGTGTGTGTGTTTGTGTGTGTGTTTGTGTGTGTGTGTGTGTGTGTGTGTGTGTGTGTGTGCATATCATCTGCCTCCCTACCAACGGGCCTACTCAGTTTGAAAATCATGAAAGTCTAGACCTGTCAAAAAGCAAAGGGGACCATTCTTGATGCAGGGCTTAACAAAGCTTGGCCCTAATTCTCTTGTACTTGTAATTATGGATACATTGTGAATTTTAAAATCATTGAAATCCTGGTAGTCCTCTTGTCACTCTATAGATTTTCACAGAACTATTGTCATTTGTTTATTTTTGGCTTTATCATTGAGTGTGTGTGTGTGTGTGTGTGTGTGTGTGTGTGTGTGCATCTCATCTGCCTCCCTGTCAACGGGCCTACTCAGTTTGAGCATGAATATGTTCAGATTTGTAGTAGATTTAGTGCAAAAACATAGTTTTCAATTTTTCAAGACATGATTTTTCTGTGTTTCTTTGACTCTCCCAGGACTCAGTCTGTAGACCAGGCTGGCCATGAACTCAAAGATCCTCCTGCCACCAGAGTGGTTACATTACAGGCATGTGGGGATATTTCCTGCTCCATACTGGGTTCTTCTTTCTTCCTTGCTTTCTTTCTTCTACCACATCAACTTCTTCTTTTCCTTCTTCTTCTACCCCTTCTACTTCTTTTTGTTCTGTATCTTTCTCGTCATCTTCTTCTCTTTTACTTCTTCTTCTTCTTCTTCTTCTAATTTTCTTTTGCTCTTTCATCATGAGACTTCTTTATGCAGCTTTTACTGACCTGAGTCTCCATTGAACTCAAACCAACACAGCTTCCTGAGTGCTGTTGATAAAACTTCTCATGGCCACTGCCCAGTAATTTCGCCTTTCAAGTCTTGCTATCTAGCAATTTAATTTTTCAATTACTTACCCCTTTGACTTTATGTCTGCACACTCCTGGAAATCCAGATCCTCCGACCTCCCTACATAATCAAAAATAACTAGAGTTAAAATAATTAACCTGGCCTTCATACAGGTGTAAATGAAGAAGATCGAAGGGAACTTGGCCTGGGGATCAGATGAAACTTCTCGGATTGCTGGAAAGCTGAACTAGTCTAGAGGTGTATGCTTACACAGAACAAACAAGTAGTGGAGCTTGTTTGAACTTGGGTTAGTATGTGAAGAAACACAGATTCTGATTCCAAAGTTAGTCTTTCTTTTCCACCTTTCTTTATTTCATAAGTAAAATCAGAGACCTGGTTGGCATGGAGGTTGCATTGCCAGTCCCACAAGCAAACAGGCTTTGTATGCATTCTGCCTCCACACCCCATCCCATTGTCTCCTGTTGTATCATACAAATGCCCTGTCTTCTACCAATTTACACACACACAGACACATGCATGCACACAAACACACACACACACAAACATACACACACTCACATATTCACAAACACGCACACACATATTAAAGAATAGGGCCCAGGAGTATAGACTATCTATAAATTGCAGAGGTCACTTGGTGGCATGTAGTGCCCTCTTCTGGTGAAAGGGCAGACAGAATACTCGTGCATAAAATAAATCCAGAAGCATTTCCTTTCTACTTATTATTACTATTATCATCATTATTATTATTCTGATTATTTTTTGAGACAAACTTTTCCTCTTTTCTTTGGAGACTGTCCGAGAACACACTCACTAATAAAGCAGGCTTGGAATTCAAACAGATCAATTTTTGTTTGCCTCCCTAGTGTTGATGGGATTGACGGCCAATGTCAGGAACAGAACATAGTGTGTTCTCCTTTTTTCCCTTTTCCTTTGTCTGTAAACTCACATTTCTTCTCTCTTGTTTTCTTTTTCTTTCCCTTCACTCTCCATAGGAATCTAAACCTGGGCGGTGTTTTCCTTTTCATATAAGGCTGTGCTTTTTTAATATAAGAGCTTCCTACAATTCTTCAAGTGAAAACTGATTTTACTTAGTCACTGGGAAACACAAAGAACAAACAGGACCTTGAAAATTATATCATACGATTGTGTCCATCTTGGTATCTTGTTGAGGTAACTAAAGCAAAGACGTGGAAATGAAAACCAAAGAAGGCAGGGCAGCCGGCATGTGTCTCATCATTGCTGGATTTACTCAAACAACTGTGCTGGCCTTATGAATTTTAGCATTGTACTCCCTTGCTCTCTCTTACTCTCTATGGCTCCTTTACCTCCTTCCAACACGTGCCAAAAGATATCTGTAAGAGTTGATCTTAAAGAAAGCATGTTGCCTGTCAGGAAGACAAACATTCTTGAATGATAGATATCTAAGTTATATCATCTCAGTCGCTGAGGAATATGAATGAACCATTTTAGTATATATTGTACTTGTTTTTAGCGGACTAGATTTGTTATTCATCAACATCCTCATCATACCTGTGGCTCCTGCTGCCTTCCTTTTACAAATTAATGCCTCTCCTCCTCTCCTCTTGTGAGGGTAAATCAATGGAAAGTCTAACTTCGATATGGCTTCCTTTGGAATTGTGGGATTATATTCCTCTTTGCTGAACCTGGGCCATTCAGGGAAGACTGAGAGATGCTGCAATCACTTGAAAGTCTACCAAGTATTGATAATGGCTTTTCATAAGCATAGAGCTGGAGCCCATTTGCCTAAACTCAATACCCTATATATCCTCACCTGGGTCATCACAGGGCCATTGCTAGCTGAGTGCGGTTGGATATAAAGAAACCAATCACTAGAGTCAAAGAGTACTGCTCCCTTGTATTTTTGTTTTGTTTTATTTTATTGTTTATTTTGATTGTTTGGCAAAATGTATACTATGCATCTTTGCAGAATGTCCTACAACTCACTTTTGAGAACAGACTAGCTTCAAGCACACAGAAAATAGGTCACCTCTGCCTCCCAAGGGCTGAGATTATTGATGTGTGACACAACCCCACAGTTTTTATTTTATTTTTGTTTTTGGTGAATGGGCTATAGTGGGAATGCTTTATCAGTTCTTTATATCCTTCAGGATTGATTTCATACAAAGTGTTCTGACCACAGTTTCCCTTCTTCCTACAGCTCCTTCCACTCAGCCAAATACACCTGGTGTTAGGGTTAGGATTCTAGTTCTCTGTCTTCACACATTGCTGTGTTAATGCAAGAGCTGTAATTACTTTTCTCCATGGACCCTGGAATTATAAGTTTTTAGGTTATGCA
The DNA here is from genome assembly GCF_943737965.1 of Phodopus roborovskii. Taxonomy (NCBI): domain Eukaryota; kingdom Metazoa; phylum Chordata; class Mammalia; order Rodentia; family Cricetidae; genus Phodopus; species Phodopus roborovskii. The sequence goes on along the minus strand of NW_026126572.1, from coordinate 75,879 downwards.
TGTGGTTCAACCATTCACAAGATGAAAAGCATTGAAATCTGAGTACCACCTGCCAATCCAGAAGAAGTTTTACGAGGATTTCAACATATAGGCAGAGTATGTAAAGTCTTCTACCAATTACACACACAAGACACACGCACGCACACACACAAACACACACACACATTCACAAACACACACACACACACATAGTAAAGAATAGGGCCCAGGAGCATAGACTATCTATAAATTCCAGAGGTCACTTGGTTGCATGTAGTGCTCTCTTCTGGTGAAATGGCATACCTGCAGACAGAATACTCGTGCATAAAATCATTCCAGAAGCATTTTATTTATATTTATTATTACTATTATCATCATTATTATTATTCTGATTATTTTTGAAACAAACATTTAGTCTTTCCTTTGTAGACTGTCCTTGAACACTCTCTGTAATAAAGCAGGCTTGGAATTCAAACAGATCAATTTATGTTTGCCTCCCTAGTGTTGATGGGATTGAAGGCCAATGTCAGGAACAGAACATAGTGTGTTCTCCTTTTTTTTCCCTTTTCCTTTGTCTGTAAACTCTCCTTTCTTCTCTCTTATTTTCTTTTTATTTCGCTTCACTCTCCATAGGAATCTAAACCTGGGTGGTGTTTTCCTTTTCATGTAAGACTGTGCTTTCTCAATATAAGAGCTTCCTACAATACTTCATGTGAAAATTGGTTTTACTTTGTCACTAGGAAACACAAAGAACAAAAAGGACCTTGAAAAGTACATCATGTGATTGTGTCCATCTTGGTATCTTGTTGAGTTAACTAAAGCAAAGATGTGGAAATGAAAACCAAAGTAGGCAGGGCAGAGGGCAAGTGTCCCATTCTGGCTGGATTTTCTCAAACAACTGTGCTGACCTTATGAATTTTAGTATTGTACTCCCCTTGATCTCTCTTACTCTCCATGGCTCCTTTACCTCTTTCCAACACGTGCCACAATATATCTGTAAGAGTTTATCTTCCAGAAAGTGTGTTGTCTTTCAGGAAGGCGAAGATTCTTGAATGATAGATATCCAAGTTACATCAACTCAGTTGGTAAGGGATTATCTCTCATGTTGTTTTTAGGGGACCAGAGTTGTTATTCATCAACATCCTCATCATACTTGTGGCTCCTGCTGCCTTCCTGTTACAAATTAATGCCTCTCCTCCTCTCCTCTTGTGAGGGTAAATCAATTGAATGTCTAACTTCGATATGGTTTGCTTTGCAAGTGTGGGATATATCGCTCTTTGCTGAACCTGGGCCATTCAGGGAGGACTGAGAGATGCTGCATTCACTGGAAAGTCTACCAAGTATTGATAATGGCTTTTCATAAGCATACAGGTGGAGCCCACTTTGCAGAAACTCAATACCCTATATATCCTCACCTGGGTCATCACAGGGCCATTGCTAGCTGATTGCAGTTGGATATATAGAAATGAATCACTTAGAGTCAGAGAGTTCTGCTCCCTTGTCTTTTCATTTCATTTTATTTCATTTAATTGTTTATTTTCATTGTTCGGCAAAATGGATCCTATGCATCTTTGCAGACTGTCCTGGAGCTCATCCTTGATACCAGACTGGCTTCAAGCACAGAGGAAATAGCTCAGCTCAGCGTCCCAAGTGCTGGGATTAATGATGTGTGGCACAAGTCCACAGTTTTCATTTTATATCTGTTTTTGGGGAATGGTGTACGGTGGGAAAGCTTTTTCAGTTCTTTCTTTAGATCCTTCAGGTTTGATTTCATACAAAGTGTTCTGAACACGGTTTCCCTACTTCCCACAGCACTTTCCCCTCAGCCAAATCCACCTGGTGTTAGGGTTAGGCTTCTTGTTCTCTCTCTTTCACAAATTGCTGTGTTAATGCAAGAGCTGTAATTACTTTTCTCCATGGATCCTAGAATTATCAATATTTTAGATTATGCATGTGGTTTAGCCATGCACATGATTAAAATCAGTGAAATCTGATTACCACCTGCCAGTGCATAAGAACTTTAACGAGGATTTCAACTTATAGGCAGAGTATGTCAAGAAAGGGCAAGCTCTCTGTCACTGGGTTTATAGCCTTTACAATTGGTGCTACATAACCAAAGCATTATACAGGATCAAGCCAACATTCAAATAAAGTAGCCAACATTCTGTTGTACTTATAGTCATATTAATAGAGGAAAGAAGAGAAAGATAGAGTGATAAATTTAGGGACATAGCTTCATTTCCAGCAGAAGTCAAATATGTGAAAATTAAAAAAAAAAAAAAATCAATAAAATGCCTGGGAGATGTCCTAGTACTTGAGAGACTTTCTGTCTTTTTTTTTTTCAGCATTTCTCTGTATACCCATTTCTTTTCTAGAACTCAGACTGAAGTCCTGGTTAGCTGACAAATCTCCACTTTCAGATTTTTGAGAACAGAGGCTTGATTCATCATGTGTGGCTGAAAGTTGGAATTTTGTTACATATTTTTGAGTACATGAGACCTGAGAACAATAGTAGCAAAGCAATATTCAGGAGTCGGAGTCAGTTGGTGTTCTGCCTTAGGGACTGTGAGACCTTTTTTGTCTTGATTTTTTTTTTTTTTTTTTTTTTTTTTTTTTGTATTAACTGTCTCCATATTTACATTTCCTCCACTGTATCTCCCTTCCTTCCTTCTTCCTTTCATTTCTGTTTGAAACTGGTTTTGTGTTTGTACCTTGAGAACTTCTTGAATCTCATTTTGTAGGCCAGGCAGAAGTGAAAGTCAGAAATCAACCAGAATCTCTGCCTCTGCCTCTGCCTCTGCCTCAGAAACACTGTGTACCAATCTCCACTGGAATACTCAGACATGCATGTGCCATGCTTTCTAGTTAAACTTTGGCTGAGGAGGGAAACCATACATGGCTGATAGGAATTCAGTTATTTTCAGGTTTATGAGGAAAAATTTTTTTTCGTTTTGTGTACTCTATATTTTCACTTGGTTGTTTTTAAGACAGGTCGTGTCCCTTTATCTGTTCTCCACTACATGGTGAAGGTCTTCTATCTGAGAACAGATATGAAAGCATTGACCTACTTCAAATTAGTTTACCTCTACTAATGTTGTTGCTCTCAAGATACAGCAGACACAGTGCAAGTCATGCATGAAAGTCCAGCCCTGTCAAAGAGCAAAGGTGACCTTTCTTGCTGCAGGGCTTAAAAAAGTGTCGGCCTAATTCTCTTGTACTTGTAATTATGGAAACATTGTCAATTTTAAAATCATTGAAATCCTGTTAGTCCTCTTGTCACTCTCTAGATTTTCACTGAACTATTGTCATTTGTTTGTTTTTGGCTTTATCATTTACTGTGTGTGTGTGTGTGTGTGTGGCGCGCGTGTGCGTGTGCCTGTGCGTGTGCGTGTGTCAATCTCAACTGCCTCCATGCCAAGGGGCTTACTCAGTTTGAGCATGAATATATTCAGATTTATAGTTAGATTTAGTGCAAAAAGGTAGTTTTCAATTTTTCAAGACATGGTTTTTCTGTGTTGCTTTGACTGTCCCAGCACTCAGTCTGTAGACCAGGCTGGCCATGAACTCATAGATCCTCCTGCCACCAGAGTGGTTACATTACAGACATGTGGGGATATTTCCTGCTCCATACTGGGTTTTCTTCTTTCTTCCCTTCTTCCTTGCTTTCTTTCTTCTACCACATCAACTTCTTCCTGTCCTTCGTCTTCTCCTTCTTATTTTCTTTTGATCTTTCATGATGAGGCTACTCTATGCAAGCTTTTACTGACCTGAGTCTCCATTGAACTCAAACCCACACAGCTTCCTGTGTGCTGTTGATAAAAGTTCTCATGGCCACTGCCCAGTGATGGGAGATGCCATTATGTATATATGTTTCTCATACTGGTTAATAATAAAGCATTGTTGGCCAATAGGAAAGGAAGATAGGAGGGACTAGGAGACAAGGAGGAAATAGGAAGTAGTAAGGAGGAGTCAAGATGGAGAGTCTGAAGAAAGCAGTATGCTGCCGGCTCCCTGGTAAGAGAAATACATAGATCAGCAGAAATGGGTTAATAATTAAGGCAGAGCTAGCCGATAAGAAACAAGTAACAGGGCCAACAGCATTGTATCAAATACAGAGTCTCTGTGTGTTATTTGGGGCTGGCTTGGTGGCGGAACAAGAGCAGGTGGAGGGCAGAAAAACCGTACTTGTTACAAATGGCGCCCACGTGGTTAATAAGAACTTCCACTTAAAATTTAACAAAAGCTTAAAAAAGGGTTTTAGAAACAAAAGAACAGAGACAAGCAAGTTTTCTTGGTAGCAGCATTTTTCTGTTGAACTCTGCTTTGCTAGAGACAAGCAGATATTCGCGCGGCTTCTTTAAGGGAAGATTCCTGACTCAGCATAAACGGCAAAAAACCGCACAGCTCTGCTAACAATTTATTGGTGTGTATGAGAGATGGCAATGGCAGTGACCACATCTCCAAGCCGGCAGCATGCTTTCTGGGTGGCAGCGCAGACCAAGGTGGTGAGCACAGCTTTCTGTGCTGGCGGGTAAAAGTACCTGCCACCATCTTCGGTAAACCGCAGCTGACACAGCTATATGACTTTCATTTTAGCAATGTTGTTGTTTACCAGATAAAAGACTTGTGGCCAGACAAAGATAAAGATTTACAGTAAAGACAGATTCATATTAAGAAAAACCTCTAAAGGTTTACAGTGTGTTTTAAAATATACGTAGACATGAAAAAAAATGGTTTTAAAGAGACAAAGAGAAACTGGGTGTTGTAGCACATGCCTTTAATCCCAGCACTCAGGAGACAGAGGCAAGCAGATCTCTGTGATTTGCAAAGTAAACCTGGTATGCCAAGTAAATTCCAGGACAGATAAGAGTTACACAGTGAAACCCTATGTCAAAAAATAAAAAAATAAAAAAATAAAAGTAAAATAAACAGTAATAAAGGCACGTAAAGATGAAAAGCTCAGAGAGAATCTGGTTACTGTATGCTATTGTGTTGTCTCTACATTGTTTGACTGCTGAGAAAATAACAACTGATAAAGGAAATGCTGCTGGATTAATTCAATTTCTATATTTTAAAAATGCTTTGACTCAAAAATTTAAGTTCAAGGACAAGTTACTGGGGAAAAGGATTTCTAATTTTGTTTCAACAGGAAATAAAAAGCTGTGGATTCCTTCCAGACTAATGTGGTTTGATCAAGCCAGGCCCCCTGAAACAGAGTTCCTGATGATCCAACATTCAAAACAGCTTGAACAAGGCAGCCATGCAGACTACTGCCATCTTCTCAGAATCCCCCATGACAGTGCCCCCTATCAGCAGGAAGTAGTTTGGAAAGAACGACGCCCTAAATTCCCAAATATTTATAAATGTTTGTTTTCATTTAAATGGACTTGGGTATAAATGGTTAATGATCACAGCCAGTTCATTTTAAAGGTAAAAAGGGAATTATGGTATAGATATGAATACTTTGTTTTGGAATGGATTTTCATTTATTGATACAATTTAATGTCAGTTTTGTGAAATGTATATTTCTCCTCTTGTTTAGGTATTGTGTTTGCATAGCTCATTTAGAAATATAATGTATAATTTAGTACAGATTTTAGATAGTTACCTATGATAGTTAGAACTTACAGTTAGTTAGTATTTCTAGATATACAGACATATATTTGAGATAGATAGGCATTCTTCAAACCTTTCAAAGACCTACAGAATATGGCATTTAAAATGGTTTAGAGTTTTACTTGACAATGAGACATAAATGCTCCTGGTAACACCAAAAAGGAAGATGGACATTAAAGAAACACATTATGGAGTTTACTTCCAATATGGCAAGACTAGCCATTTGGACAAGATACTGCTCTTGTCTGGACTGTTTGACTTTATTCTGTATAAACTGGATATGCAGGACCCACAGAAAAGTGACTGCTGATTCAAGATGGACATTGCTACAGAGTTCCTGCTTCATGGAAGAGTCTGCAAGACAGTATGCAGGACACAGAGAAAAGTGACTGATAAACTGCCAATACAAGAAGACAGTTTAAAGTTTCCTGCATTGCTAAAGAGTCAGCTAGACACACTATGGCCTATGGGCTGAAGATGGAAGATTACAAAAGAACTTCGGGTGACCAGGCAGTGAGTTGTTTCTGTCATTTCTAGAGTTTATATACTATCCTTCTGTGGTCTTTGAAGGAGTTGAAGACAGATAGTTATGGTTATAGTTTTCCTTAGTTAGGATTCAAAGATAAGTTACATATAGGACTTTAGACTCACAAAGATGGAATAGATGATGGAATAGTTTCTTAAATCTTGATAAATGTTAATGAACTAAATATTGTTAACTGTGATTCTTATTTGGTAACTGTTGTATTATATATTTTGCTATGTTAAGGTTGAAACCCTTTTTATTTAAACAGAAAAGAGGAGATTATGGGAGATGCCATTATGTATATATGTTTCTCATACTGGTTAATAATAAAGCACTGTTGGCCAATAGGAAAGGAAGATAGGAGGGACTAGGAGACAAGGAGGAAATAGGAAGTAGTAAGGAGGAGTCAAGATGGCGAGTCTGAAGAAAGCAGTATGCCGCCGGCTCCCTGGTAAGAGAAATACATAGATCAGCAGAAATGGGTTAATAATTAAGGCAGAGCTAGCCGATAAGAAACAAGTAACAGGGCCAACAGCATTGTATCAAATACAGAGTCTCTGTGTGTTATTTGGGGCTGGTGCAGCGGCAGGACAAAACCGGGCGGCAGGCGGAAAAACAGTACACATTACAGCCCAGTAATTTCGCCTTTCAAGTCTTGCTATCTAGCAATTTAATTTTTCAATTACTTACCCCTTTGTCTTTATGTCTGCACACTACTGGAAATCCAGATCCTCTGACCCTCCTACACAATAAAAAAAAAAAAAACTAGAGTTAAAATAATTAACCTGGCATTCATACAGGTAAAAATCAATGATAAATGAAGAAGATCAAAGGGAACTTGGCCTCGGGATCAGATGAAACTTCATGAATTGCTATAAAGCTGAACTAGTCTATTAGTGTATGCTTACACAGAACAAAGAAGTTGTGGTGCTTGTTTGAACTTGGGTTAGTATGTGAAGAAACACAGATTCTGATTCCAAAGTTAGTCTTTCTATGTCCACCTTTCTTTATTTCATAAGTAAAATCAGAGACAAAATATCAATGCACATAATAAAACAAATATGTTTTTTTAAAATGTCAGAAAGAGGAAATGTATTTATGCTCACTCAAACCAGGGAAAAAATTCCCACCCTGCCTTGAGAATTCCTTTCCTCACATGAAGCAAACCTTGGAAACTCAGCTGGGCAGAATGAATTTATCCACACAGCTCTCCTTGATGCTCTTCCAATGTAATTCTACAACTGTGTTTGTCAACCTTCCTAATGCTTCCTACTTTGTGGCATGTCGATCCCAAACCATAACATTATTTGTTACTACTTCACAATTGTAATTTTTCATGTTGTGAATCCTACTCAAATGTCTGTGTTTTTTAAAGGTCATAGGCAACCCCATTGAGAGTGTACTTTGATCACCCAAAGTGGTCCATACAAAGATGTTGAGGACTGCTATTCTAGAGTGTCCTGCATGATCCTCTCTGTGTTTATGGAGATAATGGAAAACCTTGCAAAATCTAATGAATCTGTTGCATAGAAATATAAAAATTTAATCCATTAAATCTCAGAATAAGGATAAAATTGTATTTTAGTTTCCCACCGAGGAAAAGACACTAGCAGCATCTCCAATAGACATGGGGGTAGGTGGAGATACCTGCAGGATTAAACATTCAAATGGAAGATGAAGAGCTGGTACAGGTCTTGAGGGGAGCCTGTATGAGGCTGTGGAGGGTCCTTTGAATTAAAGGGAGCAAGGTGAATGCTGACAATTCCGGGCCTCCTGCTGAGTGGTGAGGCATTGGGGAGCAAAGCTTTTGCTTCAACAACAAAGGGCCACCTCACCTGTTCTTTTCTCTTTCTGGTGAAGTGATTACTGTGTCCCTAGGAAACCTTCCTTGGTGCCTCTGATATTTGTTTTACTTGTGGATTTCCAAGAGATGGACTATTGAAGTCCAGTCTGACCCTGAAGTTTATATAATGAAAGATAATTTTGGACTCCCAGACTTGGGTTCACCTTCTAGAGCTGAGATTGTTCAGGACACTTGCTAGTTTCTCCTCTTAATGCTGATCTTGCTTTATGTACTGGACTTGGTGAGAGTCGTACCTGAGAACTTGTTTGTGTGACACAGCCTTTCCTCCAGTTTGGGTTCTTTTTAATGTAGCAACGAACTGGGGGCCTCCACTTACCCAAATGGGACTGAGCTAGGCTACCATTTCACAGAAAAATGTGGTCTCACAGGAGACCTGCACCAGTGCTCTTTCTATGGTGAGGAACAGCAGTGATATTCGGCCTTCCTCCAAGGCAAGGTGAGCAGTTATTGCCCAGCTCCATAAGCATCTTTTCCTCTCAACCTCTTGAGTTAAAAGAAGCAACAAGGACAGTGTTTTCCCTTCTGCCCATCCCTTCCAGAGAAAGAGGGAAGCTCAAAAAAATTCAGTGAGTTTTATTGGTGGCATAGACAGCTACCCCTTGGTCCTCCACAGTTGTTGAACTCAGAGGTTTTAAGGATGTCTGCCTTCTGCTGATGGCATGAGACATGTGGATTAGGAAGTTTGGAAGACTTACCTACCATTGGCCCAAGCAACATGGAGAAAGTCGACTACCAGATTGTCCACGGACCTTAGAACTCTTGGCAACAGTTGAGATGAAAGGCAGTATTGCTCAGTAGCTAGTGTTGCAACTTTTGTGGGTGGAGCTTCATCAGTGTCTTGGAGGAAATGTGTGTTGCCAGCAGCTGGCCTGTCTTTCTGTTATGAGAGCTTTTTAATTAAACATTTTAAATGCCTGTGTTGTCTCTTCACAACAATACAAACCTCACAAAGACAGAAGTTACTACCAGGGCCTGGGGTATTGCTATGATAGGCTGGGCCTATGATATAGTTTCCTAGATGAGTTCTCAGTAGTGTTGTTCTGCAAGCTTTCCTCTCCCTTTATGACTCTTCATTGTGATTTTTTTCAGGGCTATAAGCAATTTGAAGAGCCAAGAAATGGTGCATGTTTAACTCCCATTCATTTCCCTCTAGGTGAATACAGCATGAAGACCATGTCATGATATAAGTGTGAGAAGCCCCAGGATTTTATAACTATATTGGAAAAGAAGAAGACATTTCTAATGTGAGTATCACACTTACTCTTCCGCACATATATGGGTTATTTTAGGATGCAGTGACCTATGATGATGTGCACATCAATTTAACTCAGGAAGAGTGAGCTTTGCTGAATAATCCCCAGAAAATGGTCTACGAGTATGTGATGCTGCACACTTAGAGAAATCTCACTGCTAAAGATAAGATTTCATTTACATTCTTGCTTGAAATTAAGGGGACAGGTATCCTTGCTTATTGATACTTTTGTCTAATTTCAATTGAGTAAAGACAAAATTAGTTGAATAAGGCATAGTTCTTAGAATTTTTAATATATTAACTTACATTCTGTACTATTTCGATTAATATATGATATATATTCTGGTCTTATATTTCAGGCTACATTTGGGAAGAATTTACTATTGAAGAACATTGTCAACGTTCTAGAAAAAGTGAATGGTAAATACATTAATTTATACAAATTAACCTCTGAAACAATTTTAATTTTTCATGCAACTTTTACATAAAAACAACAGTGTACATAAGCACAGCTTAAACTTTATTGATTTTTCTTAATTTCTCACAAACAAGTACCTCAATGTCACATAGCTATTCTGTGTTTTCAAGGAATTCCTGTGGAAAAAAAGACAAGGATACAATGACTAAACACATACCACTGTTTGAATTATAGCCCCATGAAAGTTAGGCTGTTTTTGCAAGACCCTGGCATTTATTCTGTAGACCAGGCTGCCCTTGAACTCAAACATTTACATGCCTCTGCCTCCTGAGGGCTGGGATTAGAGTTTCACCTTTGGGAAATATAAAACCATTTGGGATACATGAGGAATAGTTATTACAAATCGCTGAGGCTCTGAATAATCATATCAGGGTAAATTGAGTGGCACTGATCTTTCTGCAGTGAGAACAAGAGGTACGGGTGTTGCTGCCTTATTTGAGACAGCAGGCATACAGACATTTAGGGGCTTGTATGGGAAACTTAGTAGGTATAGGCATCTGCACCTCCATGATATATGCCTGAAGACATGAGCTCAATCACCAGAACACATCCATAGAAGATATATCTTATGGCATCTGCATTCCTCAAATGCACATCATGAGCAAACATAATGATAAATCATAAGAATAATATTTAGTCATTCTTACTGGGATAGCACAGGCTCTTCCTGATTTTGATTATTTAGAGATCTTTCTGCAAAATTTGAGTTTATGTGAGTTTTAACATCCTAGTTAGTTTTGTTGTGTTGAGTTTTGCCTTATTCCGATTGGCTCCAGAACTTTACCAACCATTTTCTTTATCACAGGAATTTCTGGATAGGGTTATTACCGAAGAGGAGGGAAGCCTCTTGAGACAGCTTATCACAAGCATATATGTTGCAATCTTGGCATTGTGCTGACCTTGCCCCCAAACTATGGGCAGGACATGCATGCCCAACATGGCCACATCATGGATACCTCTTCTCTCCCTCTTCTCTGCTCTGTGTTGGCTAACTTTTTCACCACCCTTCTTTTCCCTCCAACAATGAACTCCAGGTGGCCTCATTGAGTTTCTTGTTTGTGTTTCATTGCTAACTGCTGTAGCAAATGAACAACTATATCCATCTTTCAGGAAGAATTGAGTACCCTTTGTAGTGAGTTACAAGGGAAGCCAAATTTCAGGTGTGTCAGTTCAGAGTGATTGGGAGCTGGTGGTTATCTAAGCCAGAGGAATATGTTGTGAGTTTAGCAATGCAAATGGAAGCATTCTAGTTGGAGGAGGGATACATATGAGAAATGTGGAAGGAAGTTACTGTATTCACTCTTACAATATTTCTGTTTTATAGAGCATAATAATATATTTTTAAATTTTTATCTATTTATTTATTTATTTTTCATAACCAAGTCCATTTAAATGAAAATAAACATTTATAGACAATATTTGGGAATTTGGACATCGTTCTTTCCAAACTACTTCCTGCTGGTAAGGGGCACTGTCTTGGGGGATTCTAAGAAGATGCAGAAATCCTGGCTGTAGTCTGTAAGTCTGCATTGTCCAGCAGTTTTGAATGTAGGATCACCTGGTACTCTGTTTCAGGCAGTCTGGCTTGATCAAACCACATTAGTCTGGAAGGAATCCACAGCTTTTCATTTTCTGTGGAAACAAAAATAGAAATCCTTTTCCCCAGTAACTTGTCCTTGAACTTAAATTTTGGAGTCAAAGCATTATTTATTTAATTTATTATTTTACATGTCAATCCCCATCCCCCTCTCCCTCTCCCTCCCTCCCTTTTACTCTCTCTACCCTCTCACATGCACCCTAATCACCCTCCCTTCCCATCCCCCCCCCACGCGAATTCCATATGTAGGGGAATGTAATCTATTTGGTGTCATGTAGGTCTGACAGGTCATGTGAAGTAGGGACTATGGCTTCTCTCCTGTCTCTAGGTTAAGGGAGTTATCCCTCCATGGGAGATGTGTTCACAAGGTCCTTTTGTGCACAAGGTATTCATCCTGGCTCTACTGTCTCAGGTCCCTTAGACTGCTCAGTCCTTCTGCCTAAGACCCCTATTCAGGGGGGCCTGAGACAGTCCCTTGCTGGCTTCCCAGCTATCAGACTGGTGGCCCGTTAGCTCCTCCTTATTCAGGTAAGCTATCTCTGTGTTTCTGCAGCCTTGTCTTATCCTCTCCATCTGCATCTGGGTTCTACTTCAACTCAGTATTTGTGTATGGGTGTTTGTGCCTGTTTCCAACAGGCATTGGTTGAGGGCTCCATGGAAAGTTAGTTGTTGATCTCTCTATCCGTGAAGGGCATTTATGGTAGCCTTTCCAAGGAAGCTCAAATTGTTAGTTGGCAGCAGTCTTGTCGTTCTCTAGACCTTTCTTTGTGTTCAGTTTTATCTTCAAACCAATATTGGCTCCCTCTTTTATGTTCTTTCTCTCTCTCTTTCTCTCCCCTCTCTCTCTCTCCTGTCTTCTATTCCTAACTGGGCTCAATCGTCCTGGTCGCACATGTTTTCATTTCCTCCCCCTTGTTTTCAACTACATCTCTCTCCATTCTTCCCCTGTGCTCTGGGGGACTTAATCCTTCCCGGTTCTGTGAGGGACTGAATATGAATCTCTTAGAATACACCTTGTATCCTACTTCCTCTGGTGTTGTGAATTATAGGATGGTGATCCTTTGCTCTAACTCTAAAATCCATATATGAGTGAGTACATACTATGTTCCTCTTTTTGTGACTGGGTTACCTCATTCAGGATGGTTTCTTCTAGTGCCATCCACTTGCCTGCGAATTTCAAGATACCATTATTTTTTTCTGCAGAGTAGTATTCCATTGTGTAGATGTGCCACGTCTTCATTATCCATGCTTCAATTGAGGAACATCTAGGTTGCTTCCAGGTTCTTGCTATTACAAATAGTGCTGCTATGAACATAGTTGAACAGATGTCTTTGTTGCATGATGTGCATCATTTGGGTATATGCCTAAGAGGGGGATTGCAGGGTCCTGTGGTAAATTAGTTCCCATTTTCCTGAGGAACTGCCATACTGATCTCCAAAATGGCTGTGTGAGTTTGCATTCCCACCAGCAGTGGAGGAGTGTTCCCCTTTCTCCACATCCTCTCCAACATGAGTCATCATTGGTGTTTCTAATTTTAGCCATTCTGGCAGGAGTAAGATGGGATATCAAAGTTGCTTTGATTTGCATTCCCTGATAGCTAAGGATGTGGAGCACTTTCTTAAGTGTCTTTCAGCCTTTTTAATTTCCTCTATAGAGAATTCTTCCTTCAGTTCTGTACCCCATTTTTAATAGGTTTATTCGGTGTTTTGTTGACTAGTTTCTTGAGTTCTTTGTATATTTTGGAGATCAGCCCTTTATCGGATATAGGATTGCTGAAAATCTTTTCCCAGTATGTGGGCTGCAATTTGGTCTTGTTCACTGTGCCCTTTGCCTTACAGAAGCTTCTAAGTTTGAAGAGGTCCCATTTATTAATTATTTCTCTCAGTGTCTGTGCCCCTGGAGTTATGTTCAGGAAGTGGTCAACTATACCAATTTGTTCAAGGGTATCTCCTACTTTCTCTTTTAAGAGGTTCAATGTGGCTGGATTGATGTTGAGGTCTTTGACCCATTTGGACTTGAGTTTTGTGCATGGTGACAGACATGGGTCTATCTTCAGTATTCTACACACCCTCATCCAATTGTGCCAGCACCATTTGTTGAAGATGCTGTCTTTGCCCGATTGTATAATTTTAGCTGTTTTTCGAAAATCAGGTGTTCATAGGTGTGTGGGTTAATATTATGATTTTCAATTTGATTCCATTGGTCTACCTGTCTATTTTTATGCCACTACCAGGCTGTTTTCAGAACTACAGCTCTGTAGTAGAGATTAAAGTCAGGAATGGTGATGCCTCCTGAAGTTCTTTTATTGAATAGGGTTGTTTTGGCTATACTGGGTCTTTTGTTTTTCCATATAAAGTTGATTATTATCCTTTCAAGGTCAGTGAAAATTTGTGGTGGGATTTAATGGGGATTGTATTGAATCTGTAGATTGCTTTTGCCACTTTTACTATGTTTATCCTACCTATCCAAGAGCAAGGGAGATCTTTCCATTTTCTGGTATCATCTTTAATTTCTTTCTTTACAGCCACAAAGTTCTTATTATATAGGACTTTTACTTGTATGGTGAGTGTTACACCAATATTCTTTATGTTGTTTGTGGCTATTGTAAAGGGTGATGTTTCTCTGATTTCTTTCTCTGTCTCTTTGTCGTCTGAAAAAAGTAGGACTACTGATATTTTTTAATTTATCTTGTATCCTGCTAGTTTGCTGAAGGTGTTTATCGCTGTAGGAGTTCCCTGGTAGATTTTATTGGGTCGCTTATGTAAACTATCATATCATCTGCAAACAGAGACAGTTTGACTTCTTCCTTTCCAATTTGCATCCCTTTGATCTCCTTTTGTTGTCTTATAGCATTAGCCAGAACTTCTAGTATGATATTGAAGAGATATGGAGAGAGAAGGAAGCCTTGTCTTGTTCATGATTTTAGAGGAATTGCTTTAAGTTTCTCTCCATTCACTCTGATGTTGGTAGTTGGTTTGCTGTATATTGCTCTTATTATGTTTAGGTATGTTCCTGTTATTCCTGACCTCTCCAAGACCTTTATCATGAAATGGTGTTGAATTTTGTCGAAGGCTTTCTCTGCATCTAGGGAGATAATCATATGGTTTTCCTTTTTCTGTTTGTTTATATGATGGATCACGTTGATAGATTTTCGTATGAAAATAATCCCTGCATTCCAGGAATGAAGTCTACTTGGTCATGGTGGATGATTTCTCTGATGTATACTTGAATTTGGTTTGCCAGTATTTTATTGAGTATTTTTGCATCAATCAGGGATATTGGTCTGTAGTTTTCTTTCTTAGTTGTGTCTTTCTGAGGCTTGGGTACCAAGGTTATTGTGGCTTCATAAAAAGAGTTTGGCAATGAACCATCTGTTTCTATTTTGTGGGACACTTTGAGGAGTAGTAGTATTAGTTCTTCCTTGAATATCTGGTAGAATTCTACACTGAATCCATCTGACCCTGGACTTTGTTTGGTTTGAAGGCTTTTGATGTCTGCTTATATTTCATTGGGGTTTATAGGTCTATTTAAGTTGTTTGTCCTTGATTTAATTTTGGTAAGTGATAGTTATCCAGAAATTCGTCCATTTCCTTTGAATTTTCAATTTTTGTGGAATACAGATTTTCAAAGTATGACCTTGAAATTGTCTGGGTTTCCTCTGTGTCCGTTGTTATGTTCCCCTTTTTGTTTCTGATTTTGTTAATTTGCATGTTCTCTCTCTGCTTTTTTGTTAGTTTGGATAAAGGTTTGTCTATCTTGTTGATTTTCTCAAAAAACCAACTCTTCGTTGCATTGATTTTTTTTCATATTGTTTTCTTGGTTTCTATTTTATTGATTTCAGCCCTCAAGTTGATTATTTCCTTCAATGGGGTGAGTTCGGATCTCTGTGTTCTAAGGCTTTCAGTTGAAGACTGAGTTAACTTTGCATCTCTCTATCATGAGTGCTGTTTGTCAAAGGAGATGCAGTCTTTTTTTTTTTTTTTTTTTTTTTTTTTTTTGCATCCTGACTTGTCACGCATTTATGTTATGAGTGGGAGAAAGACATATATATTCTATGCTTTCACAGATTAGATAGCAGATGGACTGAGAGTATATGCAGTCTTTAGACTTATTTCGAGAATATCCTTTTAGCCTGAATGTGAATTAGAACTCTTTCAAAATTTGACTCAACAGAAAGTGGGTGACTGGGTTCCAGGTTGGACTTTGGGTTATGGTTTGTATATGTGTAGAGAAATGGTGCTTACAAGAGGCGTTAATATTTCTCTTGGTGTGCTTTTCCTTGGCCAGTCATAAAGAAAGTATTAGAAACAGTATACATACCTGCAGTGTGTAGTGCAGTTATGAATGAATGAAGACCACGAGGCAGTTAAAACTCAGAAAGAAAGCATTTACTCTCCACATGTTAACATGGAAGACATTTTCCCATTTCTCAAAGCAAACATGTCACATGTGTGTGAACCTCCACAAATAAGGAACTTATTCCCAGAAAAGACTGCACTGCTCTCTGTTATTTTCACTTAAACTTTGTTAAAATTGTAAAGGAACAAATAGCAGTGAGGTAATTTGTCCCTAAAAAGGCAAAGGAGGCAATCTTAGAAGATGAATGACTCTGAAAAGGAAGAAAAAAACTATAGTAACAAGCCAACATTTCCGACACATATTCTTCTCATCCATCTGTTTGTAGTTAGATCACTCATGAGTTTCTTGTAGGGCTTTCCTTGAGGACTCTGTTTTCACCCTGTATTTCTTTAGCTCAACATAATTACCTCTGTTCCATCATTTGTGGACCAGCATGTTCTGTAGAAGTCAGAATCCAGAACTTTTCACTAAATGGAAAATGTTTTTTTTTTTTTCTAGAAACCATTTAGTTGTATCCTCCCTACCCCCTTTCTCAGTTTAATGCCAGAACGAAAAGATGTGTTAAGAAGCCAGTAATACATTACTGGGTAGAAGTTGATTTGTTTGCTCATTTATTTTTGTTGGTAGTGGCTTTGAAATATTCCGTGTAGTGTGTTTACTTGTTGAATAATAATTCAGAAGTGTTTATGAGCCCTTAAAATCTCTTAAGCAGTGAGACAAACAAACAGGCTTCGAGAATCAGTGTGATGCTTCCCTCACTCACGCCATGGGCTGTTTCTGGTTTTGTCACTGTCCTGCTTTGCATTTAAACACAGGCCACTCAGCAGAGTGCAGTTTTAAGTTTATTTCCCATGGCGTCCCAGTTTTAAGTTTTATCTCATTTAACTCAACAAAGCCTGTTCACTCTATATGTTTTGTCCCTTTGGGAACCTAGCCCAGCCTCGTTGAGTGGTTAGTGTACTGGTAACTGAAAAGTCAGGGCTGGTAAGCCATCTTAGCGAAGCTCCTGCCCAGCGAGAGCATTTAACCTTCTATATGTGAGGCACTGGGATTGTTCCCCACATTATAAAACAAAAGCAAAAACTAATATATGCAGCTTTGACCTAACTTTAAAATTCAAGCCTTCAGAATTATGACATAGACATTTTGCTATCAAAAATAAAATGTAAAGGGTTTGTTATTATCATCTTCAATTTGACAGCTAAATGTTTATTTGTTCTTACATTTGTATATGTGTGAAATGAATATTTATTCATTTATGTGTTGTAAAATTAACTATATGGAATGTTTTCCTCTCTGAAATATGTAATAATATTTGATAAAACCATTACTATTTGTGGTTTCCATTTTGATAAACCAAACTAAATGAGATTCCTATAGATCCTTACATTTTAAATGCTTGCATTTTTAATACATTTGTTTGTAAAAGTTTGCTATTTTGTCCTCTGCTTACACATAAGTGCCTGTGTTCTAAGCTTTGCCATTAGAAATGTAAAACATGATTTACCTCTGCAAGCAAGTGTTTGAGGATGAAAGCAAGTCTTTCAATCTTAGCAAGCTAAACTGCCATCAAAAATCAAACCAGACAAAGAAACAACATCAGTTCAGTATTTCCTGAAGGGAAATCGTTAAGAAAGATATTGGAATGGCCCTGTGATCTTTCATACTGTCATCCTGTCAACCAGTGAAGGCATGTCTTGCCACAGAATTGCCTATTTTAAAAAGTAAATAAAGAAACAGTCAGAGCTGGAGAGCTGACTCATCAGTTAAAAACACTTTTTGATCTTGCAGAAAACCCAGGTTCAATTCCCAGCACTTACTTGATGGCTGACAACCATCTGTAACTCTAGGCCCATGGGATCTGACAACTTCTTCTGACTTTCACAAGCAACAGACACTTGTGTGGTGCTAAGACATACATGTTTATTCACATCTGTGGGTATACATGCCCTTGTGAGCATGTGTATGCGTGTGTGTGTGTGTGTGTGTGTGTGTGTGTGTGTGTGTGTGTGTGTTTGAGTGTGTATGGACCTTCCACTATCTTTCTCTGTCTTTTGAGACAGGCTCTATCACCTGCCTATCAGGCCCCCGGGTTCTTCCGTTTCTCCCTGCCAGCACTGGGATTATAGGCCTTGCTACTCTGCCAGTGTAAAGGGTGCTGCAGACTGGGACACAGGTTTTCATACTTGCACAGTAAGCACTTTATCAGCTGAGCTACTTCTCCATCCTCATGCTTTGTAATTTTCAAATGTAGCAATAAACTCATTATGAAGCCAACTATCAATTTGTTAAATAGAAGATTATGAGCACTGAAAAACAAATATGATCACTTGGAGCCAGTGTGGATTTTGCTAGCAAGAAATTATGCCTGGTAACATAGGCCTGGTAACCTTTCAACTTGAGATGTTGAAGAAGGATGAGCACAAGTTCAAGGCCCTCAAGGGCTACAGAGAGAGTTCAAGTCCAGTCTGAGCAATTTAGCAAGACTCTTCCTCCAAATAAAAAGTGGTAGAGCATTTTGCCTACATGTACAAGGCCCTGGGTTCACCCTCCAATACTGATAGAAGGAAATAAGGGTAAAGAGATAAAGGGATTGGGAGAGATGACTCAGCAGTTAAAAGTGCTTGCAGCTTTTTCAGAGGACCCAAATTTGCCCAGCACCCACACTGGGCCACCCACAGTTGCCTGTAGCTCCAGCTCTATGCCATCTAGTGACCTATTCCGACCTTGGCAGGTACCTCCACAAGCAGACACACATGCATGCATATAAGTAACAATGCTATCTTTGGAGACTAGAGAGATAACTCAGCTATTCAAAGCAATTATTTTTGCAGGAGACAAAGGTTCAGGTACCAGCACCCATGAGGTGGCTTACAACGAGCTATAACTCTAATTCCAGGAGATTTGATGTTCTCTCCTGGCCTACACAGGCACCTGCTTGTACACAGTACACATGTATACAATAAAGTAAATAAATATTTAAAGTGGGGTTAAGAAATTGAGGCATATATTAAATTTGTGGGGCGTTTGGTTTGGTTTGGTCTGGTTTATGTTTTAGAAACAAGGTCTTTCTGTGTAGCCCTGCCTATCCTAGAACTCACTCTGTATCCCAGACTGGCCTTAAACTCAAAGATCCTCTGCCTGCCTCTGCCTCACAAATGCTGAGATTAAAGGCATGGGAATTTTTTTAAATATATATTTATTCTCTGTGAATGTGTGTGGTGTGTGCATACTATGGTGTTTATGTGGAAGTCAGAGGACAACTTGTGGTAGTTGTTTTTCTCCACATGATTCCAAGGATCTAACTCAGGTCATCAGACATGGCAGATGAATGGGAAAAAAAGAGAGATAAACAAATAGATAGGAAGGAAGGAAGGAAGGAAGGAAGGAAGGAAGGAAGGAAGGAAGGAAGGAAGAGAGGTAGAGAGGTAAGGAAGGGATTTTGGCACCAGATGAATAAAATGGGTGCAGCAAAGAAACCACAATAGCTATTCCATGAGTAAAGGGTAAAGTTTCTTCCAAATCACCAAGGCTGTCTCTTGGTAAGTGGGGGCTGGGGGGCTGAGGGGATTAATGCATGTGATTTCTAGTGCCATGAAAACATCACTGAAGAAAGCTTTAGCTGGTTCAGGGTCTGAGTGCAGGTGGCTTATATAGGGATTCCTACAGGAGGCAGGTATTCAGGTAGGTTAAGTTACCAGAAAAGCAGCCAAAACTCTGTCCTACTGGAACTCTTAGACACTTGCAGAGACAATTCTTAACACTTCTACTGAATTGTGACAAATCCGAGATACTGTGTTCATACTCCTGTAAATGAGGGTCAGGTTCTCCCTCTAGTCAGGTTGCATGCAGTTAGTCAGGGAGCCACAAGGGGAGATGAAGAGATTCTAAATGGTTAAATTTTTAGTTTTAGTTTAGGTGTTTGGGAATTAGTAGCAGAGGTTTTACAGTGTGGTATATATACTAAAATCCACTGTATCAGACATTTCACAGGGGTTGGTTTGATGTGTGATTTCTGTCTCAACATCCGGGTATAAAAGGGGTGGTATGTTAAAGCAACCAGTAAGCATCTTCCACAGTACACCCCATTCAGCCTCCATCATCTTGTGTATTACACTTTTTTGTCTGAGCACAGTGACTGATAGTCTTTTTTTTTTTCTAAATAAAGTAAAGAAAAATGCCAGCAACTAGAAGGTTAGCAGGACAGCCTATATTTTTTACTTTTGGAAACTTTACTGAAGCCACTGGGAATTTTTTTTTTTAATCTCCATCCTTTTCTATTTATTACAGATTGTCCCTTCGATGAGCCCTTCTGTTGGCCAGCCCTTGCCCCTAAACATCAGCAAGCATTCCCATGAATACTTCTTTCCCCTTACATTGCACTAGTCCCAGCTCTTAATGATTCTTGAGCTGTCACCTTCTTCCCGTGTAGCCTCTCCTCTCCTGGACTGCTTGCTTAGTGGCTTGAAGAGTCCAAAGCAAGAGAGCAGCAGCCATTGCATTACGTGGGGTCACTAGGAACCAGAAACACTGCTCTCCACACTGATTGAGAGACGAGTAGACTCAGATATCCAGAATGACCAATAAGCCTTGCTAGGCTGTTCTGGAAAGAGGTCCTGTTCCAGGTAATGGGAGAAGAAGGGAATGTGACTCCAGAGTTCAGGGGATTTGGAAAACCATGGTCTACCCAGATGGTTTTCGTTCCTTCCCAACTAGAGCACCAGTTCAGACAAGGACTTCTAGGCATGGCATTTGAGAATTTGGTCTCCTTTATAACCTTTATAGTCCCTGGACCTGATTTTGAGCACATTTTGCTGCCTGTGCACTCGATGCATCTAAATGTTTCTGGGACATCTGAGATAACAGTGGCTAAACAGAATCTGCCTTTTCTTCATCCCATTTGTGTGTGTGTGTGTTTGTGTGTGTGTGTGTGTGTGTGTGTGGGTGTGTTTTGGGTTTTATTTTGTCGTGGTGATTCATGGGTTTTTCTATATAGTGTGCTTGCTCTATAGGCCAGGCTGGCCTTAAACTCTGCCTCCTGAGTGCTGAGGAGATTAGAGGCATGTACCACCACCGCCTGACTTTATCCCAACTTTTAAATTGTGAGTGCTGGTGCCTAGAGTTCTTTACTAGGGATGTTTCTGGGTCAGGTTTGTTATTTGGATTTGTCACAAATCCTGGAGATTTGGTTTAAGTACTTGGGAGTACAGGGGGCGGATCCCTGGATGGACAAAGGCATAGAATGAGGGGGTGGGAAAGAAGAATGTTAGCACTGGAGAACACCTTGCTCGGTCCCACTGGGGAGTGAGGATACTGGGAATGTACCCTCTTTATGGGGATGAGGATTGTGCCTGGATTGCTAAACCTAGGCATTAATTGGACCTGGGCCAAACAAAAACAAACATTCCTGGACTAGGTCTTTGCAATTCAATGTCAAGCCCATTTATTGCACATGGCTTTTTTGTTGTTGTTGTTGTTAATTGCAGGGTTTTTCTGAGTGTCACTGACTGCCCTGTACCTCACTTTGTAGTCTCAGCTGGCCTCAAACTCACAGAGATCCTCTTGCCTCTGCCTCCTGAGTGCTGGGACTAAAGGCGTGCACCACCACTGACTGGATATAGGTTTTATTTATTTTTTAAAGACAGGGTCTTGCTATAATTGGTAGACTGGCCTTGAAATCTTGATCTTAGTGCCTTCATTTCCTGGGTGCTTTTCTTTATGTTTTTTTTTTCTATTTGTTTGTTTTAGAGTTTGTTAATAGTACTTCTCTTAGCAATGGCAGTTCCTGGGTGGGTAGGGGAGTGGCTCTTACAGACAAGTGTTAATGTTGCTAATCTCAGACTTGTCAGGCTGCCTTCTGATTCTCTCAGAACACAGGAGTATGTGAAGCCATCTAAAGCTATCTCCCACTGACACCCTTCTTCCTTTGGACTTGCAAAATACAAAACTACTTGCTAGGGGAGGGGGTCTAGACTTGACTTCCCAATAGTAGAGTATCTCACAGCTCTTGTTGCTGGTACCCTTCCTGTTTTGATGAGCTGTTGTCCTTCTTGGTATTCGGGAAGAAGACCCGAGAAGCTGGCTCCTTTGGCTTCATCTCTGTTGTTCCTGATGTAAGTAATAAAGTGCCTGAATCTAAAAAGAGCTCACTATATATATACATATATATATCCTGTAACTTCTGTCAAAGCAACTCACAGCCAGCCTTCTGCCACCTGCACTTTGAGAGCTGTGCAGCCTCACCCAAGTTTGTGTGCCCTTCAGGAGGTAAGGAAGGCAGACTGCCTAACAGCAGTCATCTGAAATACAAAAAAAAAAAAAGTGTTGCTCTCAGGCTCAGTGTATCTTGTCTTCCCAGGGTCTATAGCCATTCTGTTGCACCTGAGGTTCCTGCTGATTCCCTTTCCTTCTCCCTTGGGGCTACCCCATAAGTAATTACACCATATACTTGTTTCAGCCTGCCTCTCCCTGGTTTATGATTTCAGTTATGACACTTTCTCCATATATATATTTTGCTGGGCTTTGTCAGCTGACACGGTATTGAGCAGTTTTACAATATTCACAATGAAACGGTCTGGAATTTTCCTTCCTTGGTAAACATCTGTTACTTGAAAGCTGCCAGCAATGTTTCTGAGCCCATAAATTAACTTGAAAAAAAAAGATTGATCTCTGATCATATTCAGCAAAACCCTTGAATACTTCAACCAGTGTTTATAATTGCAAACAGTGATCTGAAGTAATCCATTTTAAGAAAAGGACAGTAGAGAGAAAAGGGTGAGAGTGGGGTTTGTGCATAAAGAGCAAACTATCTGTCTCTCTCAGAACAGCTCCCATCAATGTAGTCAAGCCTAAATCTCTTCTTTAGACTAAATGGGGAATTGTGAGATATCCACCCTGCCTGCACCTGTTGCCCCTTGGGGGTGGGGACAGGTGTGGACATGACCTTCACGGAGTGGGAGGGGCTGGGGCTGGGGTACCGGACCCCAGCTAGTGTTCTTACTTCCTGGTTGGAGACAGAGCATCTGGAGGCATCCTTGAAACTGGAACCTGTGGCGATCATCTGTTTCTTGTGTAAGTGATTTCTCTCCGAATAAACATCCATCAACTTGTTGCTTCCCAGATCCTTATTTACCACGATTTACAACCCAGAAGAGTTTGCATGACTGGGCTTTCTGCTGTTTGTGCTGGGTATCTGTATAGCAAAAGAAGAATGTCCTAGAGGTCTACAGTGTGAATTCAGTTATCCGTGTTGTCTTGTAAAGTTCCTTTTAGTAAGAACTGTCTGTTGCTGTTCTGGTTTTATATTTTCATCTTTCTTGTGCTGGATAGCCTTAACCATATTTTTGGACTTCAAAATAACATTTTAGGCTTATTCTAGGGAGCATAGTGTTTGCTTTAGATGATTATATATTATCCTAAGTTTTTAATTGCTTTTTATTATCAGAGCTTTTAGGTAATGTGTATCCATTATGAGGAAATATATGATGATTTCTGGCAAATGTACATCCCCACATAACTACTACCACAATTGGGAAATAGCATATCTATTTCTCTCTGCCTCTGCTATAACTCTCCTGGATCCTGAGTCCTTAGCAACCAATGTTCTGCTTTTTATTTTGATAGCTTAGTGTACCTTTTTTTTTAGAATTCATACAATAATATCATAAGTTAGTTGTTAAACGTGGCTTCTTTCAATCAACAAAGCATATTTAATATTTAAGATCTGCCTGCATCTGAGTGGATGCCATTAGTATATCTCGTTTCTTGTTGGGAAATATCCAGTGTACAGTCTATCATAACTTGTTTATCCAACCAAATCTAGACTATTTCCAACAATATTTAGTAAACTTCACAATTAAAAACAATTTTTTTTAAATTTGCTTGAGTGCCTGTTGGGTGTCATTTGAGAGCCAGCATGAACAAAGAAATGAGTGCTTTCATGCATTAGTTCCTATGGCTCCTCTAAGAAATTGCACAGTTGATGGCTTAAGGTAACAGAAATTAGTTCTTACTAACAGAAGCCAGAATCCCTAGGTCAAGATTTGGTAAGTTGGGTCATGCTGTGTGTTGCGAGATGTGTCCCATGGGCCTCTCCTGGTGGTTTCTGGGGACCCATCTGTTCGGTGACTTAAAAACCACATCGCTTAGAGCTTTGTTCTACTCTCACATCACCTTCTTTTCTGTGTTTTCTTTTCTAAGTGCACTTGTTATTGGATTTAGTGTCCTTACTAATCCAGGATGGTCTCATCTTGAGACTCTCAGTTACATCTGAAAAAAAAAAAAAAAAACTTTAGGTTCTAGGTGGACATGTTTTAGGGGTTACTACAGAAATTCCTGCCAAGTGTTAAACAGTGGTAACAGAGCAGAAGAATAATTTGAGGTGGAGTGCTGGAGGACTGTAGATGTAACTTTAGTAAAGTGGTCTGAACAAGCCAGTGATGAAAGAAGCGGGACAATAGCACTGGGCAATGCTGTCTGAAATCAAGAGAACCCCAGGTCGCAGGCACTGCTCAGGAGTGACCCTCACTCGGGAAAGGGCAGGGAAGGGAATGCCTGTGGGACAGGCAAGGAGAATTGATTAGGGTCAGGGTCTCACTGGGTAGCCTTGGCTGTCTGGGAACCTGCTATGTTGACCAGGTGGACCTAAACTCAGAGATATCCATTTGCCTCTGTCTCCCAAGAGCTGGGATTTATTTTATATGTATGAGTGTTTTTTATTTAAAGATTTTATTTATTATATATAAAGTGTTCTGGCATGTATTCTTTCATGCTAAAAGAAGGCACCAAATCTCATCGTAGATTGTTGTGAGCCACCATGTGGTTGTTGAGAATTGAACTCAGGGCCTCTGGAAGAGCAGTCAGTGCTCTTAAACTCTGATCCATCTCTCCAGCCTCATGTATGAGTGTTTTGCCTGCATGTTTTTGTGTGCCCATGTATGCCTGGTGTGTTGGGGGGAGCAGAAGAGGGTGTTGAATCCTCTGGAACTGGGGTTACAGATATTGTGAACTGCCATGTAGGTGCTGGGTACTGAACCAAGGTCCTCTGCAAGAGCAGTAAGTGCCCTTAACTATTGAGCCATGAGGTCAGGACATAGACTTAAGGACATGGAAAGTTTTTGCCAAGTGGATATCCTTCGAATAATGAAAACTTGACAATAACATTAAATGTCTTTTGAGAGCAAGGTGATACAAGTAAGAAGTAGCAGGTTACACTAGAAGTGTTCAGGTGGGAAGAATGTCTGAGACTCAGCAGACTGCAGAGTACACAGACCACAGGATAGGGTTCAGAGATCCTGCCTCAGGATTCCTCCAGAGCCCAGTTGAAGAAACACCCATTATTTGTGCCCACAGAGCCCCCTCTCTCTTTCCCACATACTTTCTCCTGACTTATAGCATTGGGGTTCATCTGGGCTGTCAGTTTTTGTCATACTTTGTAACTATAATGGGATCATTCACCCTATATACTCCACTGAGTCTTGCTCCATCCACCCCTGGAGTGAGATTTCTGAGGATTCATTTCTGTTATTACACAGAATAATCATTTGCTTGTTCTCATTGTTGTATAACATTGTCTTATGTGAACAGCCTATCATTTAATCATCTGCTTTACTACTGATGCACATTTGGAGTTTTCCTGTTTGGGGTAGAACAAAGAAGTATATAAATAAAGTGTGGTGTCCTGTGTATATTTAGCAGTAGTGGATAATGTTCAGAGTCTCTCCAATTTGCCAACTTGGAGCTTGGATCTGTTTTGGAATATGTTTTGGAGGTAAAACAGCCTATCCACTGTGTCTCACTGAAGAGAACTAGGGTTAAATCCAAATGTTTGCCGCTGAGCCTCTGCTAGGTAAGGCTCATTATCAGATAGGGACTTGGGGTGTAGGTGAAAAAAAGAGAAAGGTGGGAATTTTGTTCTATATAATCCTGAGCTGCCAAATGAGGTATCAACAAAGGGGTAAATGTTCAATCTCAACCTCAACAGCTTGGTCTGGATTAGAAACAAAGCAATAGGAGCATCCACAGAGCCAGTTTTAAGATATGGCAGAGGCAGTCCCAACAAGGGAGTGAGTAGAGATGAGAACACAGGATGCTCTCTCACCATGAAATCTGGGAAAAGGGAGAAGCAGCAAAGACAAAACAGCAGAAGCCTGTAAGGACACAGGGAAACCTCAAGTGTCATGAAGCACATCTGGAAGGAGAGGTTTGTCCGGGCCACAAAGGTCCAGAGGAAGACTGACAAGGTACCGTGTCAGTTAGGCATGTGCACAGGACATTGCTTGAGACCATGCTAGCTTTGGTATCTTTTTTTTCCAAAAGTGAGAATTGGCCTGAGTAACTAGAGGAAATATAAGAGAAATAGGGCTGCCACTAGGTACACATGAGAATGTGCTCTAAGCAAGGACGTGAACGCAGTAAGGGAGCTCGCCATGGGATGTCTGCAGAAGAGGTCACAGCAGTGTAGACATGAAGTATCTATGGAACAGCAGGTAGCATGCTGTGCCTAGAACTGTGAGCAGGGAAAATAGTGGGAAAATTGGCCAGGGAAGCAACGAAGGGCCAGGTCACATAGCCTCTCAGAGGTCACTGCAAGTGCTTTTGTCCATTGTGCCGAAACGGGGAAGCTACTCAGAAGTTTAGGGCCAAAGGGTGACATATTTTGTCTTAATTCGATAAGCTTCAACATCATGATTAGTAGTGATATGTGACATGCTTCTATTTTAATCTCCAGAGCACAGTGAGTTCTCCTGTTGCCCGTAAGTCATATCAGCATTGTGCTGGAGGTCTAAACCAGAACAGAAGGCTAGAAAACAAAATGGCCAGCCAGCGTTCATGGATGGTATGGCTTGGAGATGACAGGATTGTGCATGTTCAAGACAACACTGCAGGTTTATAAAAGGAGAGCCTGGCACTGCTAGAGCCTACCATACCACTTGGTGGAAGTTTACATCTGTAGGAAAACTACACTTTGATTTGAGTGGCCTTTACAGCAAAAGTTGACACACTGACGGAAGCCCACAATCATCACAGAGGATGTAAGTTTTCTCTGTGACTGATAGATCAAACTCACAAAAGATTCAGTGAGTGGAGCAACACATTGGACCCAGTAAATGTAGCATGCACACCCTCTTTGCTCCGTATCCCACCTTCTAAAGCACAGCATTGGTGTGCTATCATGGAAATCAAAGCCTAATGGCTGGTTCTAAAACAGTCTAGTTTTATAAAATCCCCAAATGCTATGTCCAGAGTAGTGAAAATGTACAGGTTATAGCTACATACAGCATGTCTGACTAGTAGAGAAAGTAAAACATGAAAAAGATGTTATAAAATTCAGATCTACATAAATCAATGGTATGTGGGAAGGTATAGTAGTGTCTTGCCTTGTTCCTGTGACCAAATACCTGACAGAGGAAAATGAAAGCAACAACAGAAAAACACTTAAGGGAAAGAGGGCTTATTTTGGATATATAGTATGTCTTGGTAGAAAAGGCCTGGTAGCAGGAGTGTGAA
Source organism: Phodopus roborovskii (assembly GCF_943737965.1). NCBI lineage: Eukaryota > Metazoa > Chordata > Mammalia > Rodentia > Cricetidae > Phodopus > Phodopus roborovskii. The sequence continues at coordinate 48,700 of NW_026126572.1, read as the reverse complement.
TCCTTTCCATTGCCTCTGTAGTCAGGAAGCAAGTGAGGCCAGAGCATAAAACTTCAAAGCCTGACCCTAGTGGTCCTCTTCCTCCAGCAAGACTCCACCTCCTAGGGGTTCAACAATGTTCCAGAACAGACTACTGAGGAGCAACCTGCCCATCACACAAGTCTATGGGGGCAGTTTACATTCAAACCACAGCAGAATAAAAATCCTGAAAAAAAGGTAATAAAATTGTAAAATCTGTGTTTTAAATAGTTAGATTATATAATCTCTGGGGAGGGGGCACTGTGTAAAGTTGAAGTGGATAGGGTGTATCTTTGAACTCTGAAAACTTTGAATTTTGTTGCCTGTGTAGTAATTATGTAAACACTTGCTTTGTTAAGTCATTCAACTTAATATGACTATTCAGAGGTTGTGACATGCCACAAGGAAAAGTACTACATAAATGAAAACAAACAATAGACACCAATAAAAACTAAGAAACTGTGTATGTTATATATTAAGAAATGGAAACAAAAATCAGAAGAGAAACTGTGGAAGAGTATCGTTCCTTGTAATACTGCAGGAAATAGGTATAACAAAACTGCTCCTAGGTAGTTCTTGAGCTATTTCCAGGCAATGTGGTATCTCAGCAAGCAGGCAAAGTTTTGGGCTCCATGAATTCATGAGAAGAAATCTGTGTGGCATGTATAACAAAACTATCTTCAATATAATTCAGAGTGATGGTGCACACGTATAATCCTAGCACACCCAGGAGAGGCAGGATATGAAATCTCTCTCTCTCTCTCTCTCTCTCTCGCTGTCCCTCTCTCTTTATCTCTCTCTCTCTCCCTCCTTCCCTTCCCCTCCATCCCCACTTACTTGATCTGAATTTATTTTGCAGAGGAAATTTTAAAAGTAGAAAAATCAGAATGGTGGCAGTGATGGTATTGGGAGATTGGAAAATGGAGGAGGGCTTCAGAAGGGAAAAGTTCAATGATATACATAAAGGTTAATAAAATGAATGATGCAGGTGGTGGTGTACACCTTTAATCCCAGCACAGGGAGGCAGGCAGATCTCTCTGTGTAGAGGCCAGCCTGGTCTACAGAGTGAGTTCCAGGACAGCCAAGGCTTATACAGAGAAACCCTGTCTCTAAAAAACAAAAATAATTAAAATAAGATGTGTGATACAGAAGTATTGGTAGGACTCTTGCTTCCTGAAAAGGGCAGTATATACCAGTTGCCATGACACCCTTAAGATGCCAGATACTTAAGGACAACCTATCAACCTCATTTTCCCCCCTTGAGACAAGCATCTGTAGATTTGGGATGTTGAGGTTATTGTTTTATTTTTTAGACAAGACTGCTGTTAATCCCCTTTGGATGTGATTGTGATGGTATCTTGCTTGTACAAATAAGGGCTGCCTGAAGGTCAGAAAATGGAGTTTGCCACTAGCTAACCATAGAGATCTGGAGGTCTGTACAGACAGACAGGAAGTAAAGTAGCTGGGCAGTAACAGGACATAAGCTGGGAAAAACTGAAATTGCTCTCTTGTCTGCTGAGGCACTAAGGAGATAAGGTGTGGCGGCGGCTTGCTCCTTCTCTCTGATTGCTCAACATTTTCCTCTGTATCTGACTCCTGGTTTTTATTACTTAGAACAATTAAGAGCTCCATTTACAAGTATGTGATCTCTTGATTCTCCTAGTTTGACTTCTGGAGTGAGTGCTGGAATAGCAGGTATGCGCCATCTCTCCCAGCTTGCTCTTATTTTTTCAAAGTCTCACAAATGATTCTGATGTGCAGTCAAGTATAAAATCTAATATGCCCAGTTGGGATGCCTATGAACTGAGAGAGAGAAGGCCAGCCTATAATCACTAAGAGTACAAAAGTAGCACACGTACCTTGATAGTAACCAAAAGCTCTCTAATTGAACTTACCTGCTCAACAATATAGAAAGCATGCCTGGTACTAGAAACCTAGCCAATTACCCAAGGTTAGTTCAGTTGTGGGTCTTAGAAGATAAATTACAACCACCACTGTATTAAAACAACATAATTCCTAACTACATTATAAATATTTGTTCATATACTCACATATATAAGTGTAGTCCTCACCCTCATCCAAGGAACTTCTTTTTTGCAGTGAAGAGAAACCAATACAGAAAAACCACAGCTAAGTAAAATGCCGAATTGTGGGAAAACAATCCAAGGAGTACACGTACAAAACAATTCCTGAAAGTAAGGCTTTGGGGGACTTTGTAGAAGGAGGGGTGGAGAGATTGTTAATAGTCAGGTGTTGAGAGTATGCTGTGAGAATGTGCCTCCTAGTAATGTCAGAAGCTACACCTATAAATTCTCTCCAACATGATTGCCTAAGCATGCTGCTACAGTGGACTGGAGGTAGCTCGCAAGGGTTCAACTCTGTACAACTCCAGACAACCAAGGAATACTGAGAAATAGTCTTCTCCAGTGAAGGGCAATCGGTTTTCCAATACTTAGTGGTCAACACTGAAAACATAATAAATGTAATACTATACAAACTAAGCATGCTGTATTTAAGAATGCATATGTGTGTGCATATTTACTTGTGTGTATGTGTGTGCATGTAGCAAACATTGATACAAAATAAAAGGCCATGAATTCTAAAGCTAAAGGAGGGGGTATATGGGAGGGCTTGGAGGGAGGGAAGGGAAGGAGAAAATGTTTTAAATATATTGTAATTTCAAAAACTAAAAGATTTTTTAAGGCCAGTATGTTTTTAAGATCTCAACATGGATGTAAAACTCCTGGTATTCTTTAAAGTGAACCTGAGAGTCTGTACAAACCTCCCCCCTACACACACACACACACACACACACACACCATGATGCCCACATTTTATGACAGACCACATTTTGAGGATTCAGAGGTGAAAGGGATCCAATATACTTTGAACCCTGAGCATGTGATACAAAGCATATGTGTTTCCTGGCAATGTGGGACTCATAGCTTCTGCTGTTGTGAGATGAAAGAGCAAACACACCAGCCCAGCAGGACTCAGTGAGACTCCTTGTGGCTCACTAGTTGAGCCAGCATGGCCCCAACCACATTTTGACCCTGGAAAATATTTCCACAGTGTTCCAACTGTTTTCCCCAGCAGACCATGCCTTCAAGTTAGTCTTGATTCTTGTTCCCATCAAAAATAGTTGAGGTGAAGGAGTAAATTTAGCCAAGACCAACAAAATCTCTGAAGGCCTCACCACGGTTCTCTCAGTCCCCTGTTTCCATAACACGTGGCTGGGTCTTGCCATACCCATCTCGATCAGCTTAGTGGTCATGGTGACAAGCCAGAGTGTTTTCTAAATAAGCTTACTCCTTCTTCTGCTTGAACTGACCTAGAAAATATATTTGTTCCATTTGGGCCTTTCTGAGCAAACAATGTCCACTTTGTGTTGTGTATACCACCTAATTATTTCAGATTACACAGCGTCAATTCACAGAAAATGATCCAGGCTACTTATACTCTTTTCCCATTTGTCCTTTGGAGGTGAGTATACACATAAAGGAACAAACTATACTGATGTTATCTTAGTTGAAGTCTTAGGGAGCCATGCATTTTTATCTCTGTATGTTAAAGAAATAGATATTTATTGTAGCATTTCCCCCACATTGTTTTTAGATTAAGACCTCTTTGCTTTCAAACCTTATACTTGTTTGATTTTTCTTTCCTCAACTTTGTCAGTCTCACAGCAGAAACAGCAGGAAACAGCCAGAGCCTGTAGCTGTCACCCCAGACCCAGCTCTGTGGTTTCCACCTTGCCTTCAGTTCTGGCTAACAATTTCTTGCTGCCCTGGGGAACTGTCTGCCTCTTATTAATTTTGTTACATAATCTAAATTTCTTGGAAGTGTTCAGAGAAGAGTCAGGACTGACTGCCCCCAGTTTTTAAAATGCAAAATGTAGACTGATAAAGGTTATATACTTTTCAAAAAGTATGCATTTTCCCCTAAATTCTGTCAATAACAAATACAACTATTATATAAGTGAATTCCATCCTGTCACTGTGTGCATATACATATGTCATATGAAGATTAAATTAAGAATATTATCTCAAAATGAAACAATTACACCCCTACACTCACCTCAAATTTGGAATGATCCTTGTTCCTTTGCTTGCTGAGTGCTGGGATTATAGGCATTCCATCACACTCAACCTTTCTTTTATTCTTTGTATTGGTGATAAATTTTTAACAATGTTTCCTTCACCAGACTATGTAAGAATATGAGCAACTTGCCAGGCATCTGTGGCTCATGCCTTAAATCCCAGAACTCGGGAGGCAGAGGCAGGCAGATCTCTGTGAGTTTGAGGCCAGCCTGATCTACAGAATTATTTCTAAGATAGGCTCCAAAGCCACAGAGAAACCTTGTCTTGAAAGACAAAACAAACAAAAAAAAAAGCAACATTTTTCATAATAGCATGAAACTGTAAGCAATCCAAGTATATGTCAATAGCAAAGCATTTAAGTAATTTATAATTGTATAAATAGTGGTAAAAATAAAGAAGGAAAGAAAGAAAGAAAGGAAGAAAGAAAGAAAGAAAGAAAGAAAGGAAGGAAGAAAGGAAGAAAGAAAAACTCTAAAACTATAGCTCTAACACCAATGTCAATGTGAGGCAAAGTCAGTTACCACAAAAAAAAAAAAAAAAAAAAAAAAAAAACACTGCCATAATGTGAAGTTTGAACGTAGAAAAAATTAAGACGTTTTCAGGAGTTTGTGCTTAGTGGATTTACAGAAAATTAAGGAAGGATCTGTAGAGATATCGCTTAAAGGGAAAGGACTGGTATTGAAAAGTAGAAGACAGGAAGGGGTGCTGGTAGCCCCTTCCGAGACAAATAAAACTATCCTTAGGTTAAGTCACCTTGCCTTTATTTAGAAATTATTGTACACCTAGTGGTAACAGTGTAGGTATGTGTAGAGAAGCTGAGATTACCTTGTGGTCCTGGCATGAGAGGAAGCTTAGCCGGGAAGAAGGGTACTCCTCCACCCTTCCCACAGAACAGGGAAAAAAGAAGGGTTTACTTTGTTTCTGAGTATATTTGAGAGTAGATTCATTATAATTTTGACCTAGATATCATTACCACCATATTCCTTTGTAAAAAAAAAAAAAAAAAAAAAAAAATAAAATAAATAAAGGCATAAACGGAGTGATGAACAGAGGCTACTACAAATGTAGGCTACAAATTTATATAAAAAGTTGGTGGCCTGTAGACCTAAGAGGTTTTAAAAGTTGTTAGTAGACCTTGAGGGTATGTGTAAACAGAGGAAGGGAGGGAACATGGAGGAGAAGGAGATTTATAAGTAATTCCATGAAGAGGAAGGTGAGTCCCTGAAGCTCAAGAGAAAAGTGAGAGCCCATGATGAAGATAAAAGGAAAGTAAAGTAAACTGCAGATAGGAGAGAGTTTCCCCTTAGCCATCTATGTAATTATTTGGGACCTTTGCTAATCAAGCAGTGGGATAAGAGGTGTGGGAAGAAACATTTGAGGCACACAGAGATAATATGACACAGAGCCACAGGTCAACTATCAGAGATGATTAATAAAGGAGCAAGGCCCTGCTGACATCTTGCACCTGGGCTTGCCCAAGGATCCAGAGCTCTTGGGGTTTGTGCTGCAGAAGGAATGGGGGAAATGTGGGTAGGAGCAAGATATGTAAACTGTGAGGTCTAGATAGAGAGGGAAACTTTGGAAAAACAGGGAGGGCCAGAAGCAGAGTTTGGTGAGACAGCAGAACCTGGATGGAGCTCATGAGAAATAAAGGTGAAACAGGAGCCCAGGTCTGATAAAGGCACATGACTTTCCCATCCTGTGGTGATTGTTGCTTCAAGGGATGGAGTCACATTTGATACATGTGACCTTCTTGGCCGAGGACGAGGAGCTGTAGCTCTGGAGAACCCTGACATACATGTCCTTGGTCAGCACCCAAAGAGGGAGCAGAGAGGAGGAGAAAATCACATCCTTTTCTGAGGAAGCAGTGCAGCATGCAACATAGGACTCCATCCCACACAGCTGCCTGCAGTCTAAGCATAGAGAGGGATGCTGCATGGCATGTGTTATCACTGAACTTCCAGGCCAGGACTGCCTAATGGAAATTGTACAATGATGTTCTGTGTCTTTCCAGTCCACACACAGAAGCCACCAGCTACAAGTGCCTAAATGATTGTCATAATTAACAGTAAATCCCAGGCTCTTTCTTGACGAAAAATAGGCTGAGCTGCAAGTTTGTGGTGCTGAGGAACACTTGGCAACTGAAATTCCACATCAAAATGCGATGTACACTAGTTACTGTAGTGAGGCTACCCTGGACGTAAAAAATGTGGGCAGCTTCTGAAAAGATCAGAGTAACTAGTGTGAGACATATGACCCAGGAAATACAGGAGAAGAGCCATTTTAAAATTCTTAATATCTATCTAAAAATACATAAGAAAAACAATAGCTTCTTATACATAGTAGTATCAAAGTTTCAGTTTTATTTTCAAAAATGTTTATTTATTTATTAAATGTGCATGCATTGTTCCTGAGTGAAAGGAGCCTTCAGAACCCAGAAGAGGGTATCAGATTCCCTGTTAAATGAATTACAGATAGTTGTGAACCACCATGTGCGTGCTAGGAATTGAACCTGGGGTCATCTAAGTGCCCCAAGCCCTGCAGAACTGCATTTCTTCTGAAAAGTGAATTGTATGTGTTTCTTCGAGACTGTGGCTGATATGTCCTATTCATCCTTAGAGGTAGGTTTCTCACCTGCAGCAAAATGCTGTGTATTTTTAGACTTAAGAGTTAAAACTCTGTTTTCTAGAACCCAGGTATGCAAGGATCAAATTCCTCAGGGCTCAATTTAAAAAAAAAAATTTTTCAAAGCTTTCCAAACAATGCTAAGGAGTGAGTTTGGACTTTATCTTGTGGGGAACTGGAAGCTCGAGATGGTAGTTAGGTAACAATGGAAATCACCAAGATGAGCAAATGATTGAAAGCTGCATGGCCTTCATATTAATAAGGAAAGAATATAGAATCCTGGGATGCACTTAGTGGCCCACACCCATGCAGTCATGGCCCCTTCTTCTCCTTTTTAGGAAAGTGCATAACATGAACTTCAGTGTTGCCATTGTCATAGATACTGTAAAAGTAAAGTCTGAAGAAAGTGTTCTCCCACAAGCCAGAGTAGGCTCCTCTGAGCACTAAAGCTTGTCTGAAAACTCTGCTCCTGGGACACCAAGCACCCAAAAGAGAAGCAAACACCTAAAAGTGCTGAGTTCTCTCTACTGCCCAATCCTCTACAGAGCTCTGAGTAACTACTTAGGGCATGTGGAAGGATTTTCAGAATTTGTTTTATTAAATACAGTCGTTGCTGAGGACTAAGTTGTTGTATAAATTATCTAAAGCAGAAGTAAAAGTTAAAAATCATTTCCAGTTATTTGCTACTCTTTACAAGCTAAGCTCTTGTAGCCACCCATGACACTGTACCTGCATGGTGAGAACTCAACATGATGGTTTGCCACTAAATGTCCTTTCCACAAAGCCGCCCGCTATGTTGGAAGCTCAAAATAGCCTAAAGTTGAGGTATTTGCACAGAAATTTACAAGCATTGGAGAGATTTTTCTGCAAAATGGTAATATACATCTGTCAGTCTACCATTAATGTTCACATAGTGCATCACTCTCTCCGAGTAGAGGTCCCCCACGACCACACTCTTTGTAATTGTAGTAGTCCATCACTCGATGAATCATTTCAGATAAAAGATACCAAGTGCATGTTTAGGGTGATGTGGTGATGTGACTACTTTATTTGCATTTACTTGGACTGGGTGATTCTTTATATTACACACACACACACACACACACACACACACACACACACACACCACAGATACACAAACACACACATACCACAGAGACACAAAGGCAGAGGATTTTCACTTACTGGGCCTCACATATTGGGATGGCTTCCCAAGGCAGCTAAGACTAGATGCTGGCCTGGTCCCTGGGGTAAGGACTAAAAGAAGGGAACTGCCACCATTGTACCAACAAATCCCATAGTAACTGTCCTGGGTATCTTTCTGAGGTGTCCAGTTCCTAAATGTCACTATGTGGCTAAGAACCCTATAGGAGAACTGATTTGTGATACCCAAAACATAAGTATATAGCTAGAGTCAGCAACAGATCTTTTATACAAACTATTCACCATCATGCCATTTAGGTACACCCTCTACCAGGACGGCTGGGGCTGGAGATGGCTCATTGGGTAAAAGGTCAGGGACAGTGGCACATGACTATTTCTCCCAATACTGAGGAGAGGGAAAATATGAAGACAGGAGGATCCCTGCAGTGCATTAACCAGCCAGCCTAGCAGAATCCTTGAGAACCAGGTTTGGTGAGGGGCAGTTTCTAGGCAGTAACTCATTCACTGCTGAGATTAGTTTTGCTAAGGGGTTGACTCCTCAGGAATATATTCATGACCTTGGACTTGATAGGGAAGAAGTTTTGCTTTTTGTTGTTGTTTGGGTTTTTTTCTTTTATTTTGTTTTTGTTTGCTTTTTTGTTTTTGTTTTTTGAGACAGGATCTCTGTGTAATCACTATGTTAAACCAGGCTGGTCTTGAACTCACAGATTTTCCTGTCTCCCAAGTGCTAGAATTAAAGGCATCTACTACTCTCCTGGTAGGAAAAGATTGTGTAAAGTAAGACATGAGGGGAAAAAATGGTCATGATGACAACTTTTTTTTATAACGATTGATAGATTTGTTTGTTTTTAATATTTATTTTTATTTTTATTTTTTTGTGTGTATATGTCTGTGTGTATATACAAGCACATGCATATAGGTGCCATAAAAAAAAAAAGCCATCAGATCCCCTACTACACCTGGAGTTACAGTTGGTAGTGAGCTTGCCATATGGATGCTGGAAACTAAACTCTAATCCTTCTGCTTACTTGTTTACTTTTTGAGTTAGGGTTGCCAATAACAGGCTAGCCTTTAACCTACTATGTAGCTGTGTATCTGAGGATGACTTTGAACCTCGGATCTTCTTGCTTCTACCTCCCAAGTTCTGGGATTATAACTATGCACCACCATACATACCCAGTTTATGGAGAGCTAGGAATAGAGCCCAGGGTCTCATGCATGTTAGGCAAGCAGTCTGAACACTGAGCTACATACATCTCCAGCACAAATTGACCTTTCTTGAAGTTAAGAATTCTCTCCAATAGAATACACTTAAAATGGGCCAGAAAGGCAACACAGTAAGAAATGAAACAGTTGGTATATAAAGCAGACATAGGGCCCATAGCCAAAGTAGGGAAACAAATGCAAATCAGTAGAAAAAGACACCCCAGGAACAACCAATCAAGGGCTCAGGCAGACATTTCTGAAACGCCCCCGGGCTCTTTTGATGGCCCAGTGAGCAAGTGGAAAGGTTGCAAACTTGTCATTTGTCAGGGAAATCAACAGGCAAATGGAAACATCAGTGCACAGTCATAAGTCTACACAAAAATTTAAAACTGGAACGGCAGGGTCAGTGAAATGGTAAGGTCACTTGCCTGGCTCCCACAAATTGTCTCTGACTTCAACTCATGCTATGGCACCTGCTCCCTATAAATGCTTGTTTAAAACACACACACACACACACACACACACACAGAGAGAGAGAGAGAGAGAGAGAGAGAGAGAGAGAGAGAGAGAGAGAGAGAGAAACATGCTGGAATGTACACACTAGTTCTGTTCATAGTAAACTCAAACTGGAACAACACAAATATCCATCAGTGATAGATTGGAACTAGGCATGGGGGGAAGCAGACAGAGGTTGGGGTGGGGGTGGGGGTGGGGAAACATAATCTGAAGCTTAAGTAGCCTGAGTGCCTTCTGCTGTATTGTGCCTGCTTTCTTTACTGTTTGAAGGTGAAAAGTTCTGGGATAGGTAGTTTAAGCTTGTTGGGGTGGGGGTGGAGTAGCAGGGATTTGTTTTTCTTTTCTATTGCAGATGAAATTGTCAGAGGTATTAAATGATTTGCCCCAAGTCAGAGAGCTTAACCAGTGGTGGAGGGGAGACATGGACACAAAGTCACTGGTGGAGTCAGGTTCAGCAAAAGCATGAAAATCTTAGGTTTCCGCCTAGCCTAGGTCCTAGCCTAGGGAATGAGACTCTGTAGCTTGCACAGGCTATCCGGAGCCTGAGCTGGAGCTCCAGCAGGTACCTGGCAGTGACAGGGAACCTGCTGTCCCCTTGTGTCAAGACAGGCAGGCGCCTCACCCTCTACTGAGGTGTAAAAGTGAGCAACCTGCAGATCAGAAATTTAAGTCCCCAACCACATGTTGAAACACAAATCAAAAGGGTTGTGAGTTGCTTCTTTACTTTTTATTAATAAAGAAAAAGATTGGTTTGTGGATGTGGGGACTTATTTTGGGTTTGGAATTACAGAATGTGGGGGAAAACAAATAATCCCACACATGGATACTTTGTTTCTTGGTCCTGCTGTTGTTTTGTTTTTACAATGTTTTCTCTGACAGGGAGTTGAAGGGGTACAACAGACAGCTGCAAACTCACCATGCATTCCTGTTAGTGGAACAACAAGCAGGGAACTCCTGGGACTCAGACCCGGACCTTCCTAAGGTCAAGTACCTTTCTGAAGCCTGTATGGCATGAAGTCTCAGCATGTATTTAAAAAAAAATTCCTCTCCAACTCCATTTCTCTAAATCCTCGTCTAAAGGACAAGTCAGCATTCTGAGGCACAAAATAACGTAATCACTGTCTTTTAATAAGATCAAAATGTTAACAACATTCTAAGCCCTTCAGAAAAGGGGGTTGGTTCAATAAATTGTGGAACATTCACATAATGGTGCCCTTGACAGCCTTGGAGGTAAAGTTTTAATAAGATTTTATCATATATTAAGTGGAAGGAGAGGAAGTCAGATTCAAAACTGGTAACATTTTAAAGCAGTTGTACTTAAAAGCATGCTTGGAAAGGATAACTAAAAAAAGTATTCTAAAGTGTTTACAGTAGTTCCCTGGGTGGCTCTTGTTTACCTAATAGCATGTGTGTGTGCACCTGGGGGAATTAATCAGCCCTTCCTTCTCACCCTCAGAACTGTGCAAGATGCTAAACTGGTATATGACAAAATTTCACCTATTTAAGAAAAATCCCACCCTCCCTCATCCTGTTACTCTATCCAGACCAAAATCAAGTCAACAAAGGGTTAATCTATAGATTTTTTTTAAAGGTCATTCTTAATTATCTGTCTCCCTTATTATAATTTTGAAAGGCCCCCATGAGACACCAAGAGTTTGGAGCCTGTCAGGGGGGAAGGCCCTTGCCCCCAAGAGACAAGACTTGCATACCACTGGATGGAAGTGTAAGAGGTTATTTATTGTTTACACAGGTACCTGTGGATGCTTCAGTCTTTCTGGGACTGAGCATGCTGAGGTTAAAACTCAGGCAGTTTGTATAGGGTTGGGGTGGCAAGAAGCAGGCTTACAGAAGCAGAAGCATGGTTACAGGGATTTCATTGTTTCATCTAATTGTAGCAGTTGTAGTTAACCAAGGACAGTTGGTTATTCGGGTTGCTCACAAAGAATACAAAGAATTCAGTTATGACTATCTCAGCATCCTGGATACTGTCCTGCTGACCTTGCTTTGGTCCAAGCTTCAGACCACAGATATCTGGTTGGTGTTGGATGAGAGCAGCACCTGGTTCCCTCCTGTACTTTTCTCATAACTTGACATTGGCAAATTAGCAAGAGCAATTTAAACAGGCAATAAGCATAGTGAGGTTCTTTCATTCCCCCCTTTTTTCTATAAAATGAATAAAACACTTTATTCATTGTTTCTCAGTTTTTATTTGTTTTAATTGCTGTTACTGCTGGGTCAAAAGTAGGGCCTGAATAACTGACAAGTGTGTGGTGTGTGTGTGTGTGTGTGTGTGTGTGTGTGTGTGTGTGTGTGTGTTTTAATGAACAGTACCAGTCTATTTAAAATGCATCCAGGCAGCAATCCTGTCTACTGTCAGGGCGGTGGGAGTTGTGAGGAGCACAGAGTAGGAGCCCTTCCTGTGGGCCTCTAAGATCTTAGTCTGATGTCTCTGAACCCAGACAGAATCGCCAATCTGGAAAGAGTGGGGCTGACAAATGGTTCTTTGTTCCTCCCGATATGTGGCCGCCAGAGATTTTCAGACCTCTTCTTGGACTATCTGTAAGGCGCGTAGATGCACCTGCATGGAAGGGGTGTTTGCAAAATCAGAAATGTCAACATCAAAGAATGATACAGTTGGCGGTGGACTGCCATATAGGATTTTAAAGGGAGTTAGGCCATGAGCCTGGAGTGTTTCTGGCCCAGTAGAAGGCCAGAGGTAGGAGTTGTACAGAGTCCTTAGAGCCAGTTTCAAGCATAATTAGTATAAAGCCTCCTTAATGGTTTTATTTATTTTTTTTAACCTGTCCTTAACTCTGGGGTCTGTAGGCACAATGCAGTATCCAATTTATCCCCAGTAACCTGGCCTCCAACTGACTTACCTGGGAGACGAAGGCAGGCCCATTGTCTGATCCTATTACCTGTGACATGTCATATCTTGGAAAGATTTCTTCCAAGAGTTTCTTGGTAATTTGCAGTCTCATGTTTGGTAGGGAAAGTTTGCATCCCTTCTGAAAAGGTATCTGTGAAAACTAGTAAATATTTATATCCATACATTCCAGGTTTGACTTCAGTAAAGTCTATTTTTCAATGGACAATCAGGCCTATGGACACAAAGCCGGGTCCCAGAATTCAGTTTTTTTTTTTTTTTTTTCTTGCTTGATCTGGGCACAGGCCAGACAGATGGCAGTTACTTGTTGCAGTAATAAATTCTGATGGTGAAGGTAAGTTTCAATTTCTTGCCAATCTAGCAAAGTTTTCATCTTTTTTGGCGCTTGGATGAGTCAGTTTATGGAGGTGGTCTATTAATATTCTTGCCATTTTGGTAGGCAACATAGTCTTTTCTTGGTAGACCCAGCACTGTCAATTGGGGTCATAATCTGCACCCAGTTCTGAACAATGTCCAAATCCGTTATATCATATTCCCAATCTGGAGTCTTATTTGTCTCCTTTTCAGTCAATATGCTTATAGTCAATAGTTGGAGGCCTAAGGTTGCTTATTAGGCTGCTTCATCAGCCAGGCAATTTCCCTTTGCCTCCAGGCTTTCCCCCTTTTGATGTCCAGGGCAATGCATTATGCTCAATTTCTTAGGAAGGAACAGGGCCTTTAATAATGTCAAGATTTCACTTTTATTTTTAATTTTTTTGCCTTCTGATGTTAAAAGGCCCCTTGTCCGATAAATTTCTCCATGGTCATGGGCAGTGGCAGAGGCATACTGGCTATCAGTGTATAGGTTAAGCTTCTTTTGGAGAGCCTGAGTCAGAGCAATGAGTTCAGCTCCCTGAGCAGAGGTGCCTCCAGGGAGTGCAGTGGCCCATATGACCTCTGTGGCATTCATCACTGCAGCCCCTACCCGTCTCTCACCATTTAGCAAGTAGCTGCTGCCATCCGTGAACCAGGAGTAGTCTGCATCTTTCAAGGGCTGATCAGTCAGATCAGGCCACATTCCATGCATCTCTGTAAGGATCTCTTGACAGTCGGCAGCTTTAACAAGGTGGCTGGTTTCAGGGTTATTATTAGGGGTGGCTGTTGTATGGCCAGCCCCATGCCCCCTGTTTCTGCCCAGGCCAGGGGGTGTTGTTTTATCCATAAGTCCATTCCTTCCTGCTGTTCAGGAGGCTTTTTTTAAATGTCTATATTTATTTTCCAATTGTAAAGTCAATATTTGAAGTGGAGCCCCTTGTGGGCCAGAGACTTTAGCTCCTGATCCTTCAAAATGGATCTGGGCTTTTAATTAAGTCAGTAGGTCTCGACCCAGTTATGGATATGGACAGTCCAGTACATGCAAAAAGGAATGTGAGACTTTACCTGATGTGAGATGAACTTTTCTCTCCATGGTCCATCGGTATTGTTTTCCTCTGGTGGCTCCTTGTACATAAGCTGTTTTGGTATTCAATGGCCCATTCTTTTCGGTGAGAACTGAATGTTGGGCTCCAGTGTCCACCAGGAAGGTGACTGGTTGCCCCCCCCCCCGACTTTTAAGGTTAGCCTGGGCTGGAGGAGGGGGCTCCTGGCCCCAACCGCCCTAATCTTCATCTAGGGCTAGAAGCTGAGTTGGTCTTTGGGGTCATTCCCCATGCCACTGATTTTTAGGTCTCTTATGGCAATCTTTGACTCAATGGCCTTTTTCTTTGCAGTAGGCACATTGGTCTCCATCTACCCTGGTCCTCGTTTCTTTTTTCCCTTCCTTTCCTGACTTTCTGCACTATGATTATTCTGAGCTACAAGTGACCAGGATTTGTCTTAATTCTCTCCAGTTCCTATGGTCCTTCTCTTTCTCTCTCTCCTCTAGTTCCTTTTTGTTTTTTTTGTTTTTTTTTATTTCACTTGTCCTCTCTTTCCTCCTGCAACTTTCTAAGTCTTTCTTCTTTTTTGTCAGGTGTTTCTCTATTATTAAAGATCTTTTCTGCTTCCTTTACAAGATCCTGCAGGCTATAATCTTGTAAATTATCTAGTCTCTGCAACTTATTCCTAATATCTGGAGCCGAATGACAAATGAAAGCCGTAGAAACATTGCCCATTTGCTCATTACTATCAGGACCAAAGGGTGTATACATAAGGTAGGCTTCCTTTAGCCTCTCCAAAAATGCAGTGTGAGTTTCCTCCAGTCCCTGGGTTATCTGTCCTACCTCAGCCAAATTCATAGGACGACGCCCCAGGCCACAGAGACCCGCTGTGAGTAACTGATGATAAAGAAGTAGGTGTTAAAGTCCCAGTAGGGACGATTTAGAGGAAAAATTTCCTCAATTTTATTTGGCAACAGAGTGGGCTTTTCATCATCCTCTAAGACGTTTTTCCGGGCTTCCAGATAGATGCGTTTTTTTTTTTTTTTCTTTTTTTTTTTTTTTTTTTTTCCATATTAACTAACTGATTGTGAGCGCGGCTCTGTACCTCATCAATGATCTAAAGTAAACTTAAGGGGGTGGTTAAAGATTGTTCCATATTTTCTTCCAAATAAAGAATCAGACAGATAAACAGAACAGACAAAACACATAGACAGCCGGCAGAAAGACACACTGTGCGTTTTCAGCGTAAAACCGAAACCAGATACTGAGTTGGAGGCACAGAGGGTCTTAAAACCCCAGGCCCCTCCAAAACCACGAATCCCTGGGACTTGTTGTGGGCCCCGAAACATCGGGGGCCCCAGATCCCTGGAATGTCTCCCAGGGTGGCGGGTAGAAGTCCAAGCCTGTCAGCTCCTTCTCAAGCCACCTACAGACACGACTAGTCGTTAACCGATCGCTGCACAACAAGCAACAAGTATGAACCAGACAACAAAGAACAGAAATTAAGCACTGGCCAGCTTACCTCCCGATGGGTGTCAGTGTCAGTCTCTAGGGGGAAGGGTCTCCAATCTCGGTGGAAACTCCAATGAAAGACTCCAGGAGGCCCCAAGAGTTTTGAGCCTGTCAGTGGGGAAGGCCCTTGCCCCCAAGAGACAAGACTTGCATACCACTGGATGCAAGTGCAAGAGGTTATTTATTGTTTACACACAGGTACCTATGGATGCTTCAGTCATTCGTGAGACTGAGAGAGCGAGCCTAGTTAAAGCATATGCAGTTTATATAAGGTTGGTATGGCAAGAAGCAGGCTTACAGAAGCAGAAGCATGGTTACAGGGATTTCATTGTTTCATCTAAATGTAGCAGTTGTAGTTAACCAAGGACAGTTGGTTATTCGGGTTGGGCACAAAGAATACAAAGAATTCAGTTATGACTATCTCAGCATCCTGGATACTGTCCTGCTGACCTTGCTTTGGTCCAAGCTTCAGACCACAGATATCTAGTTGGTGTTGGATGAGAGCAGCACCTGGTTCCCTCCTGTACTTTTCTCATAACTTGACATTGGCAAATTAGTACGAGTAATTTTAAGAGGCAATAAGCATAGTGGGGGCCTTTCACTATCCTATGCAATTCATGTTCATTCCAGTCACTAAGCTCCTCCCTTCCCCAACTACCCGCGAGTTAGGAATCCAACTACCCATTAGGTAGCTTCTTCTCCCCTACCTTGGCTGTGTTTTGTTTTGTTTTGTTTTGTTTGTAAGACCCTCAGGATGAGTAGTCTCCTAATTTCGGTCGGTACCCCCAAGAACTCAATGTCTAGTACATCTGCTGCAACACGCAAGAGGCTTTAATGAACAGGAAACATTTGAGCAAATGGGCTCCTCCAGCAGGCAAGCTAGAGATAAGCCGCCTACCCCTCCCTCTCCCCCCCACAGGTGTTTTTATAGGCAAACCCACAAGCTTAGGATGGGGGTGGGGCCCTCTGTCTATTGAGTATGTGACTCTTTCAGGCCAGATGGTCTCCCTATTAGGGTCAACAGACCTTAGGGCCTCAGGATGAGCTAATTAATTTTGTCTGGGCAAACTGCAGTTGCAGCTATCTCTTTGTTTCCTAAGGACCCTACTCACCACCTGCTGACTCACAAGAAAGGAGGGGCAGTGTGAATTCTTGGAATCTTGTTATCTCCATTGTGAGGGGAAGTTAGCAAATTCCAAGGAACAGATATTGGTTTACAGGTTAATCCTTCATTTCAAGTGAGGGGTTTCTTTAACTTTACTTTTTTGTCTGTCAGTTTACTTGGGGAACTTTCTTATTTCCATCTTGTGTTTGTCTTTCTGACTCTCCTTACCTGTAAAATCAGATGAGCACTTGGTCATGGACACTGGGAGCTTTAGAGTTTCTCTCTCACTCTGCTCATCCAGTCCTCCAGTGCAGGGAAGCCAGAGGAAGAATCCCATTAAAAACTTACTAAATGAATGCAGCCAGAGCTGCAATGAAAGCCATACATTTGGACTAAGAAGGTAGTGGATTAAAGTGGATTAAAGCACTTGCAGTGCAATGGTGAGGGAAAGTTTGGATACCAAGAACCCAGGCAAACATCTGGCAGTTGTAAGAGTCTGCACTCAGGAAGCAGAGACAAGATCTTTACAGCAAGCTGTGTGGCTTCACCAGCCCATCAGAGAACTCTGAGCTCAAATAAGAGACCTTAGCTCAGTAAACAAAGTGGAGACTGATGAAGGAAGACACCCACCATCAACTTCAGACTTATTAAACGTGTACACGTGCATACACACACACACACACACACACACACACACACACCTAAAGTCAATAATGGGAGATGCTGGAGGCACACCCACACCACTCTGGATCCATAGTAGTCAACTTCCAGCAAGTTATTAGTATCACCCAAACCCATGGTAAGGATGGACCAGCTACAAAAGCAAAACTGTCGACGCTAGAGCAGTGATTCTCAGCCTCTAGGTCACAACTCCTTTGTCAAACCTCTGTCTCCAATATCAAAATTACAATTAGGTAGCAATGAAAATAATTTTATGGTTGGGGGTTACTATAGCATTGTAAGAAGTTTGAGAACCAATGTTCTTGAGTATAAAGGAAGGATGTAAGATGTCTCCGGACACAGATGCAATCATGCCAGTTAACAAGGAGTTTGTTTATAAACCGCCAAAAACCTGGAATCCAGCAGACTGTAACTGCTCCCTTCAGCCAGTCCTGAACAAAGAATGTTAATTCTAAGGGTTATGTTCCAGGTGTCCCTCCTCTCTTCACGACTCTGTGTCTCCAACCCCTACAACAAAGATGAAAAACAAAACCAACAAGGAAGCTGAAGGAATTTTACCAAATCCCACTTTCAAAAAAGTCAGCAGACCAAAGTCCATGGTCTTAATTACTTCCGGCTGCAAATGTGCTGAATACCAATGTGTGAAAACATACATGCACATGCACGAACAGTGAGTCTTAAATGCATGTAAAATGTGTGGGAGAAAGGCAGCAGTCATGTGACTGAAGAAAGATTATAGATTATGCATTCCCCCTCTTAATTATTCCCTAGATGATATTTGAACAAGGGGAAAATTAGAGGGCATTTGACTCTATAGAGTGTCATCATTCTCAGAGTTAATGTTCCATTTCTCTTTAATGCTTCCCTTCCTTCCCCTCCCATTCATTCCCCTCCCCTTTAATTCATTTCCTTTCTTTTCCTTCCTTTTCCATTCCTTCCCTTTCATTCCATTCCCTTTTCTTTCCTGTGCTTTTAGTCCCTTTAATTCTGCCAATTCTCAAAATGTTACTTTTTTTTTTTTTTTTGAGACAGGGTTTCTCTGTGTAATAGTTCTGGCTGTCCTGGAACTGACTCTGTAGATCAGGCTGCCATCAAACTCAGGAAGGGCTGGGAGTAAAGGCATGAGCTACCACCACCCAACCAGGATCTGACTTTTTAAACGGGGCCTGTTAAGACTGATACTTCCAGTTCACAGACCATACCTTGGAAGAAGATTCAGGGTTATTCAAATGTCCCCATTCTGTCAGATTCTGGGGGCTTAGTCTGCCACCCTGGGTCCTAAATCATAGCATTAGCTTTCCATCCTAGTATAAACAGTCCCACTGTGGCTGGCTCCAGAATGCCACACAATTGCAGGGTGAAAGCCTAGAAAGAGGTGAGGATGGCTAGGTGTGTGAGCTGCACCAGAAAGGCTTGTATACACCACTGGAGTGAAGCTCTATGGTGACCATGGCTCAAATGAACATTCAGCCTGGGCGTGGCACACACCAAAATGTCCAGGAATGGATGGGGACTCACCCTACAGTGTTTACTTAAGAGTGTGTGCACACACATTCAGGCTGTGTCTTATCCTGTTTCTGCAGTTCTGGGTAGAACAAAACCCGAGCATTTGTGAGCAGGCATTAAGCCTCTAGCTAGCATGTATAATTCCCAAATTGAGCTTCCAGTTACGAGGCCATAAAGTTGTGGTCTAGGCCATAGAAGTCCCCTCTGCTGCTCTTCCCTGGCATTTTCAGCATCAGTCCTGGTAACAATCTACTCCACTGGGCTTCATGCTGTAGAATATGTTCTACAGATGTTCAAAGGAGTCTTTAAGCAATCCCAGGATTGACCTTGTCTGTTACAGAGGAAAAACATGCCCAGGAACCAAAAGTGACTTCAGGAGGAGTAAGGAGGTTTAAACCATCCCTGTCTCCAAATTGGGACTCTGTGAAACTCTGCTTCTGTATTTAACATGATAAAGGTTGGAGCTACTCTTGAGGCTCTCTCAGTCAGGGCATTGGGTGAATATTGGAGCGGGCCTGGCCAAGAGCTTATGTGTCCTCTGTGCTCTCTTTTAAAGGTCCCATGTACCTTTTGTTTCTAACTCTTCTCTAGTTCTGTCCTTCTCTGAGTGCACATCGGAATATCTGATGTCCTCCCTCTATCTACGAACTTGGTCCCCTCACAATCTCCTGGAAACCTCATTCTCCCCAAATCAGAAGTATCACATGTAGCCTTTCTAGGTACATAGGCTAAGCCATCTCTCCTCTGTGGTGATGGGTGTGGTAATGTGTGTGGTAGAAAGGATAAGTGACAAGACTCAGTGTCCATGGGTTGGTAGCGAAGCCTCCATTCTCATACATGATAGAATTATCAGTAGCTGTAAGTGTATGTGGGGGTGGGGTGTGTGGGTGTGGGTGTGTGAGCATTCCCCATGTCCCACCCCCCAGAAGTCCTAAACCTAGAGAGTTTTAAAACTTCCCTATAGGTTTGTTCACAGTCAGTAATCACTGTCTTATATTTTGTTCTTAGAAGAAGGGGCATAAAACAAAAATCAGTCACAAGGCAAGACTATATTATGGGTGAGCTAGCAGAGATGGAGACTATATTGGGGCAAGAAGGAGCAAATGTATAAACATCCTATGCAGATGGAGCTTTCACAGAAGGCTGTTTACTGAAATGATTGAAGAAGGACATATGTATGAAGGAGCCCAGAAAGCCTGTGGCAATGGCATCATTTAAATGAGCACATCAGATAGAGCTAAGGGCAGAATACTCCAAGCAGAGGGAACTGTGGAAAAAGCATAGAGAGCATGCATACATGAAGCAGAGACCAAGGTAGTGGTAGGAGTGGTGAGAGAAGTAGGTCCTTAAGGGTTCCTTATTCACAGGCAGACGAAGAAGAAGAGGAGGAAGAGGAGGAGGAGAATAGGAGAAAAAGAAGAGGAGGAGGAGGAGAAGAAGAAGTGCTTTGCTTTTTACTCTTGAGGGCAAGGCCAGGGTTACCCATGAGAGTGGTATTGTCATCACTGAGGCACACAGGAGGATGGTGGCCAGAGAGTAAGGGGATAGTGGGTGATGGCGGGGATAGAGAAAGGGCTAGAAGAGAAAGTCTTGAAGCTTTAGATCCAGGTGACCTGGGACAGTAAGAAAGGCTTCAATTTTCCTCGCCTGTGCTTTTGCTCTGTTGCTAAATCATGAATCTGAGCCAACCCCAAAGGGAACCTGTAGAGTAAATTGAAGTGGGAGGAGGTAAGTGAATAGAACTAAGGAGTAGGATGGATGGAGCCCTGCATCCAGCGTTTACTTGCTAGTGGCTCTTCAAGTGGTCCCCATCACAGCAAGCGGCAGGGTAACCCAGGATGTGTGTCTTAAATCAAGAAAGTGTAGGCCTCAAGAAGGAAATCAGGCTAATGGACACCTGCTGTGGGTTTTGTAGACAACTAAGGTATGTAAGTGGAGGGGAGTCCAATAGTCAGAAACCATGAGTCGACTTCCTGTAAGCCACTAAAATTGGGTTCCCTCTCTCTCTCTCTCTCTCTCTCTCTCTCTCTCTCTATTCCCAAAGGGATAGAACTCAGTGCAAGGCCTTGGCCATAGTGATAAATGTCACACAGAAATGAGTCTATCTTCCAGTGAGCCCCTTGGGTTCTGCAAAGAGGGTACTGCTGTGGCGGTTATAAAGATAAGTCATTGCAACGCTCCAAATATCCTATTTTATGAGTAGGAATTCTGGAAAATAGAGAAATTCATGAAGAATAAAATACAAACTCAGGGTCTAATGGTGAGGTTTAGTAGTAAGACATTGACTTAGCATGAATGAGGCCCTAGGTTGAATCCTGCACACACACACACACACACACACACACACACACACACACACACAAAGTCAACAACAAAAAACCCTGAAATTCTGCTACCCAGTGGTAATAATAGCTCCTAATTTTTTTTATTTTAAAAGTGAGAGCTACATTTTACATTTCATTTGATGCTTTGCTCTTAAAATTAACCTAGCCTAGTTTGGCCAGCAAAATGGCTCAGTGAGTAAAGGCTCTTGCTGCTAAACCTAATAACGAGTTCAGTTCCCAGAACCACATGATAGAAAGAGAGAACCAACTCCTGAGCACTGTCCTCTGATATTTGACTCTGTACATATGACTTGGCATACGTGAGAAAACACCTGGTCAGGCATGATGAGTAATAGCAATCACTTAGCTGAGGCAATGAGATTTTAATTTCAAGACCAGTCTATGGTACAGACTGAGATCCTGTCTCAAAAAAATAAGATAAAATGAGAAAGAGAGAGAGAGTAAGAGAAATGAAGGAGGAAAGAAAGGAAGAGACAATAGAGTGGGGGGAAAACTTTTGTAATAATTTTCAAAGTCATATCCTATTATTTAAAAATATAAACTTAAAGGTTCAATAGCATTCCATTTATAGAGGTAACAACACATTTAAGCATTTTCCAGTTGTGGAACCTAATTTCTTTAAAGTTTGACACTTTATTATTAAATTATTATAAACTTCTAGTGGAAGAGTTGGATCCATTTATAATCATTATCACACTATGTTTGCTGATTTATTATTATTATTATTATCATTATTATTATTATTATTGAGGCAGGGTTTCTCTGTGTAGCATTGGCTGTCCTAAAACTCACTCTATAGACCAGACTGGCCTCAAACTAAGATCTGCCTGCCTCTGCCTCCTGAGTGCTGGAAGTAAAGGTGGGTACCACCACCTATTGGCTATTGGTCATTTTATGTTCTTGCTGTTTGATTGTTGCATTCTGATCTCTTATAATACAAAATATAATTGCTTCTCTCTCAAATAATTACAGGTTTAAGTTCCCATTTTACTCTGCTAATAATTAAATTTTTGAAAAATTGTTCATTTCCTTCATCAGCATCATGAATGAATTGTTATCTTTGATATCACCCTGTGGAGTTCAAACTTTTAACACATTAGCATTCCATTTTATATTGTTATAACTGAATAGCACCCAGTGAGTAATATATAAAGCACAGGCATGTGTTCAGCTCATCAATCTGAAGGCTGAACAGTCTGAGAGTATGATGCCTGTATAGGCTACTTTTCCCATTGCTACGACTAATACTTGACAAGGGCAACTTAAGGAAAGAAGATTTTGGCTCACAGCTTTAGGGTACAATGCTTCCTGGCAAAGAAGTAATGGCACAATGCTGCTGTTTTCCCTACTACCACCAAAACTCTCATATCTGTTTGCAAACACCCACACACACACACAGTTGCATGTTCACAATTTATTTATACACATGTATGTTGAGGCCAAGAAGTCAACATTGTGTCTTACTCGATTGCGCTCTACCTTATTATAAAAAAAGTAAAAAACATTTATTTTTATTTTATGTCAAGGAGAGTTTTGTCCACATGTATATCTGTATGTACAAGCCTGGTGCCCATGAAGGCCATAGAGGGTGTTGGATCTCCTGGATCAGGAGTTACTGATAGTTGTTAGCTGTCATTTAGGTGCTGGGAGTTGAACCTATATTGTTTGCAAGACCTTTAAGTACTCTTTAACCACTGAGTCTTATCTCTAGCCCTTTTGAGACTGAACTCACCAATTCTGCCAGACTGACTGGCCAGCAAGCCCCAAGGACTTACTGTCTCTGACTCCTTAGTGCTGGGATGGAAAGCATGATCAGTTTTTTTTCTGTGGGTGTTGGGAATCAAAAATCAGGTCTTTACATGTATAGGGCAAGCCTTTTACAAACTGAAAGTCTCCCAACCCTTCGTTGCTCTGTTAGTTCAGTCCAGAACCCTAGTCCTTTGAATGTTACCATATTTAAGGTAAGTCCTCCCTTTTCATTTAAATATTCCTGGAAACATCGTCACTGACAGATCCAGAGGTATGTCCCTATGGTGATTCTGAATCTTGTCACCTTAACAATGAAGCTTGCACATCAGAGTCCCAGTATCTGCTCTGCTTTATCCGTGTTGTAACACAACAATGGAAACATAGGAGCTCTGTCTAGAAAACATTTTAATCCAAAGCCACTCCATCTATATGTTCCATGAATTCATTGATCCAGAGCCATCATGACCCCATCATCTTTCACAGGTCCCACCTTAATTCATATTCCAACACATGAAGCTTGAGGAATACCTACAAATCACAGCATGCTTTTCCTTCTTGCTCCTTTCCTTACCCTATTCTACATAGCACATCTTTAAGATATAATCTGGGACTCCATATGTGATTATTTTACCATTGGTATCATGTTTCCCTAGGCATGAGTTCCTTTTCTCTTTTACATTATTTGTCCAGTGAAAACAACAGCATTATTTTTGCCCTTCATTGTTTTGCTTATTGATTTACTATTGATACTTATTTTATAACACAATTTCATACTTGTGTTCTTTCTTCTGATCCCATGCTGCAGCTCATCAACAAGTAGTTGAAGAACAGAAAATAAAAGACTCGATATCTGAGACTGTCTTTCCTCTCAATGGGCAGTCATTTCTTTTGCTCAAAATCTGTAGATTTTTTTTCTATTGTTTTCAGATATTTAATTCTATGATGGAGAATGTTTTTGACTGATTTTATTAATTCTTAGGTACCCTGGGCCCTTCAAGTATCGCAGAAATATATGTGATGTTCCGTAATCTCACACTATCAGAAATTGTCTTACAAATTTCATTATTGCACACACTTCAACTGTTGTGTCTGTGGTGTTCTATGCCCCTCAGTTCTGATAGAGTAAAGGCTTAAGCTCTATGGCCATGCCTTCTCTCTGTTCTTATGATGTCCACCCCTTGATCCTTTTTTCTGTGAGCTTAATTTATCATTATGACTGTGCTGTACTTTTTGCTCCACTGGGCTTTACATCCAACAATCATATTTTTTCATCTTTAAGAAGCATGTTTTTATTTGCACTGTTGATCATCATTGCTTGATGATATCTGATAAACACAATTCCTTTCTGCTTCTTCTCTTTCTCACAGCAAGTCTATTCTACAGGAAGACATTTGTTCTAACACTGAAGTTTTATTGTATGTGTGTTGATCTACAGTGTCTTATCATACGTTCAAATAATACTTCTCATTGCCCATCAATATGGATAGACTTTCCCCTGTCTTATCTATTGCACACACAAGTAAAGTTAGAGGAAGTTAAAATAATTATTTGTGCTTTTTAAAATCCTATTTATTTTGTTTGTGTAGCAGGCAGAGGACAACTTTTGAGAGTTCATTCTCCCCTTCTACCATGTGTGTCACAGGAATCAAACTCAGATCATCAGGCTTGGTGGAGAGCACCTTCCTTCAGCTGCTAAACCATCTTACTGGGCCTGGTTTGAATTTTTAGATGCACTGTTCTTAGCAACATGAGTGACTTTCAAGACATCTCCGTCATCATCCTCCAGTAATATCTTTATTACCTACCCTCTTAAATAGAACCATTACTATAGAACCATTATCACCAGCAGTCTGTGGAGGGCCTACTCCTTGCCAGAAGTAAAGGCAGTGATGAGCCAGATAAAGTCTTCCTCTGTCCTCAGTGGCTTAGAAGTCTGGGGGTAGCATAGCTATAAATAGTATAGGGACAATTGCCTTAAGAGGAGGAACTATCAGACCAAAGATGAAGAAGACCCCACCTCTGTATTTGAAGTATGGGGGAATGTGTAAAACATTCTGTAAAACCTAAAAGACGTTAATCTGTAGTCACCCTGGGCTCCAGTTTTTCCCGGTGTCATGCGGAACTAATGGGTAAAAGCTCCCTCAATGGTAAGGAGACAGATACCAGGAGAAAATGGCAGTAACTTATTACTCAAAAAGTAAGTCATACAGATTAGAGGGCAGAGAGGGAAGCCTCTGGAGAAGCCAAATGTGTGTAGAAAATGGACAGGGGGAGACAGAATGGAAGGTGTTAAGACCTCTGAACCAGGGAACAATGGCCGTAGAGGGAAAGAAGTCCTTGGCGATCAAGGGGGTGTGTGTAAATTTTATCTCAAGTGTAAAGAGCAAGGAAAGAGGATTTGACCAGGTAAGAGACTGAGGGCTAAAATAAGCAGAGTGCCCCAGTCTCTGACACAGCCTGTGAAACACTTATAAACTGAGAGCCAGAAGACCAGTGTGGAGATATAATGGTGCATGGTACAATGCAGGTAGAGATACATTGGCAGGTTTCAGGGGTCTAAGGAATAAAAGCCAGTCACTTCCTCCCAGCCATCCTTCAACTCAGTGTTCCACCCACCTGAGCTAGCACAGACACACAGGCAACAACAACAACAACAACAAAATGCTCATTTATGCTGTAGTTATCTGTTGTGCATGACAAGAGATTGAAAATGGCAACATTGAAGGTGACAATGCCTGTTACAGGCAGAGGGATGACAAAACACAACTAATGATTAGGTAAGAATTATTGATTCATGTAAAACGTCCACACAATAAAATGGGATTCAAATTCTCCAAGTCTAATGCAGTGGCCAAGGAAGCCTGTATCAAAGCATTTGGGGGGCTGAGGCAGGAAGATTGCGAGCTTTTGCCATACAATGAGACAGTGTTTTAAAACTAAACCAAAATCAAACAAAATTTATCCCCTCCAAATTACTTTACTGCTTCAAAGGTAAAAGTTAAGATGTAGCAGACAAATCTAGCAGACACCACCTAAATAAGCCACATGAGAAAAGTCTGAATTGCCAAGAAGGGGCAAATGGACATCTTGTACCTCTGGAGGAGAACATCAGGTCACTTTAGTGTTTCTGCCAGAACCGCAAATGAGGGACATTCCACAAAATAACTTGCTGGTATAAAGTATGGGGGGGTGGAGGGGGAGATAAAACCCTTGAGGAAACATTAAGACCAGATCTGAAGATCTGACTATATTCTGGAACCTATCCTGAGAAACTAGTAAAATTTCAATAGCACTGTATAGCAAATGTCCTGGGTTTTGTTTATTTGTGGGTTTGGGGTTTTTTGTTTGTTTGTGTTGCTTTGTCTTTTGTTTTTGTTTCTTTCAGAGAATCTTGCTATTATGGAACCCAAGTGGAGATACTGAAATGAGGGGAAAGTAGTGGTTTACAGCAACAATAATCACCTCATACAGCTCCGTGGGGTACCTAACAAGCTTGACTGCTTCATCTGTCTCCATTCATGTGGCTATAGGTCCTACACACCCAGTACTTGAGCTAGTGGCTCACAATTCTCCAGCATGTAGCTCCTCCCCCTGGGGACCCTGGAGGACCCCAATCATGATGTTCCCTGGCCATACTCCATGAGGATGAAAAGCTGCAAGCCTCTGGAATACACATGTCATTTCTTTTTCTTTTCTTCTTTCTTTCTTTCTTTCTTTCTTTGTTTGTTTCTTTCTTTCTTTCTTTCTTTTTCTTTTCAATATTGTGATGGACAAGGCTCATTCCAAGGCCAGCCCAGACCCATAGGGTAGGGGAGAGAACTCTCCTTTTGGTTCAAGGATCACTGAAGAATAGTGACCATATTTAATTCACCAAGTATGCTCCTTGCTGGCCCTTCCCCTCTGATGTCTCCTTATACATTAGAATATTTTTTAAATCGAATAGTCATGGAAGTAGTTCATTTGCAAGAGGGTTTGGTAGAAGACTTCTTTTCAAACTAATTGCAAAATATCTTTATATTAATATGCAGCACATTTCTCTTATCTCCTTGTATAAATGTACACTTTCTTAATGAATTTGGTTTTATGAATCTTTTGATAAGGCTATTTACCACTTACAGATACTGTTCTGCTCATGGTTTGGAAACTTGTTCCCTACTCCATAACATTTAGGGGAAGGATATGTCAAAATTCATTCAATTATGAGGGTTTTGGCCTCGAGGGTAGATTGTTTTAATTACAGAAGTGACTTTGTTTTTAAAATGGAGTTCATGCCTCACTCTTGCCCTTTGTTTTGCTTGTCTTCAGTACGAAAGGACTCAGTCAAAAGTCAGCAGTGTGCTCTGCATGATGCGTCCTCCAGTGCCAGGACTTTATCACAGACCCCATCTCATGTATTCGGAGACACAACATGGTGTACTAAGATATGTTACTTATGGAATGTCCGTTGGCTTTGAGATTCCACTATAAATGCCTCATGTCACACTTTCTCAGGAATATGATATATATATAATTTTTTTTTCTCCAAGTCTGCAAATGTTCTTTTTGTCCTGTTAAGTTTTATTCAAGGGGAAAATGTAATGTAGTTAAATTTATCAACATTTTCTTCCACAGGTGGTGTTTTTCCATTGCATCTAAAACATCTTTGCCTAATCTGAAGTTTTAAAGGTTTTTCCCTATTGCTTCTTTAAGTTTTAAGCTCTAGATAGTAAATGGCGGTCTATGGTGTATTCTCATAGTTTTATACACAACTTGTATGAATTATATTTAATTTATCCATACGTACATTTTCGATTGTGTTAGTGTCTTTGTCAAAAGGACTACTGAGCTTATCCTCCTGAACTGTGTAACTGTGCGTTGGGACAGTGATATGCAAGTGTTCGCTGGGCAGTGCTAAAAATGTTCCCATTCCCCCTTGACACCAGGCCTTGAGTTTCCACCTGACCTCAAACAGTAGTCAAGTAAGTAGGCCCTGTCACAGAGACAAGCTGACCATGGGACTCACTAGGCCTACTTTGGTTACTGTTTGACATTTTGTGTAAAAGAGAAAAGAGAGAGACAGAGACAAAGACAGAGAGACAGAGGCAGTGACAGAGACAGAGACATAGAGAAAGAGATTATTTTATAACCTCTGATGCTTGGTCTAGTATTCCAATAGACAGACAGAGGGACAGAAGGGAGAAAAGAAGGATGGATAGATGGATGAATAAATGAATCAAAAAGTGGTCAGAGAGATAGGTGGGCTGATGTATGGTGAGAGGAATTGTAGAAGGATGGGTGTGTGAAAGGAGGAAGGAGGGGGTAGAAGGGTGGCCAGAAGAGGCTGGTTGGGGAAAGGAGGGTGACGGAAGCACAGTTGCAGAGACATGAATCTCATCTCTCCTCACTGACCTGATGCTCAGGTCTGGCCTCCCACAGGGAGTTTCCTGGTCCCCTGGTCATGCTCATTGTAGAGGGGATGCTGCTCTTGTACCTGGAGCTGGCTGTGGGCGCAGCGCATGCGGCAAGGTGCCGGCCTACCTCAGTGGTGTCGGTATGTGGGACCCTTCTCAGTTCCTCTGACAGAGATTTTGTGGGTTTCTGAGCATCACTGGTATGCATGGGCTGGACCTGTGACTGGATGAACCAACTCCCAAAGAGGGCTACCATGGAGCTCGGGCAGAGAGGGCCCTGGATTCTGCCCCTCACATGGTACCCCATCCCACCCCCAATGAAACTTCCACCTTAGGGCATCTCCACTCTGGACCTCAGCTTGATATTCTCTGACTGGCTGGACATAGCATTCATTTCGTCCCAGCTACCTATCCTCTGGGGATGTACACAAATGCCACCCCCTGCTTAATGTGTGCCTGGTGCTGAACATGGCATGCACGAGTGTGAGGTCATTTCATCTTCACCACACCACTTAGGGGCGTTGGGGCATCATAGTGATACCTGGATGCACAAGCCAAGCATCTATGTGAACATACCAGGTGTGGCCTACTGCACCCTTCCAGAGTGACCTTCAGTCACTGTCCCCTGGCACCTCCAGGATGTGATTCTCCTAGTTTGTAAAAGACCAGGATCTAGAGCCATCAGAGTTCATACATGTTCTGTGTACTTTTCATGTCCAAGAAAGGGAAGCAGACAGGAAGCCTGAGCCATTGTTTAGGAATGAGGAAGGGTCCACCTGATGTGACCTCCTGCATCTTTGGAAGAAATATGTCCGGGGTATTAGAACTCATCATCTTCAAACTGCCTCCTCATGATGAAGAGCTATGAAGGCCATCAGAGTGTGCTGAGGCAGCAATGTATGCTGTATATTGGAAAACAGGGGAGGCTGCCTGGCCCCTTGGGCACTGACATGCACTTACTGGCCTGAGTTCCCAGTGGAGTGGGAGGAGTTGCTCTGTAATGCTATTGATACCTGTATAGTCTGCCACATGCAAAGTCAACAACTTACAACTCTTCTGGTTATGTGTGGGTTGACAAAGGTTGACAACACTCCCAAGTAAACTCACTTTAGAGCAACCTAATGGCAAACTCTCACTTCTCACAGTGATACCCACTGTGGGACCTCATAGATCAGACCAGGCTGGGGGTAAGTGTTGTCTGTCTGTCACACTCCTGCCACATGGATGGGGCTGGCTCCAGGAACTCGACCTCCAAAAGGAGCAAGTTCACATCAGGCATGTAGTTGGCCCTTCTCCATAGCTCTGCTGGGTAGTTTTGGGAAAGCTCTGAGTTTTAGTTTGCTCTTTGGAAGGAGGATAATGCTTTTGTGTGAACTAACTGCACACAAAATACTGAGCCCAGGACCTGACACTTAGATGTCAAAAAACCAATACTGATCTACCATCTCAGATGATCAGAGTTGAGGGGTAGTAATTCCCAAGAAGATGTCATAGGTGTGGTATCAGGTCTAATGAAAGCCTAAAGGAAGAGTGTTCTTGTTTGGGGATGTCACCATAGTTGTGTCATTCAAGTCCCACTGGTTAAATTACACACATCTGATCTTCAGCATGGCCCTCTGCTTTGCTCACAGGTGTTGCTAGTGTGGTGGCCTCCTCCTTCCTCTCAATGTACTACAACGTCATCAATGCCTGGGGCTTCTGGTATCTCTTCCACTCCTTCCAGGTAAGCCAACCTCTGGCCAGAGCAAAAGCAAAAAGGGTAGAAAATGCAGGGCCACTCACCAAGTAGGGAGCTGGTAGAGGATGAGAACGCCAGCCTGTGGGAACCCTCTCAGTGAGGGGGGAGCGTGATGGGAGCCACAAGCCAAGCAGGGATGACAGAATCTGGATCCACTACTTGTCAAAATGTAAGCCAAACTATGCACTGTGTGTGTGTGCGTGCGCATGCGTGTGTGTTTGCATGTGCGTACACACATGTGCACACTCATTTCTGAGGAGCAGGTCCACAGCACTCATTGGAATATCTACAGGAATATTTTCAATGACAAGCATTTTAAACAGTGCATTATCTAAATTCTTGTTACTGATATTCTGGAAGGGTCTAGGCTTTGTGGAAAATAAATAAATGCCACAATTCCACACTGAGCGCTGGAATGTTCCTCTCCACCAGTCATATTCTATCCCACCCCACCCCCATCTTCATCCTTTTTACTCTCAGAGACTCTAATCCCACTGCCTCCATATCAGCCTCTTTCCAGATGGAAAAAGAAGAGAAGGACCCAGGAATTACCACTCTAATATCCATGCATTCCATACTTCACAAAAATTCCCCCCCCTTACCTCTGCTGTAAATCCTCTTCCAAGGTCATAGGATAATGACACAGCAGACCTTCACTTGGACGTCTATGGGCCATGCAGGTCCCCGGAACATATAAATCGACACTGGCATGGCCATATACACGACATAAGAGCTTTTGTTCAATCCCACGAGCTACAAGTGACTCTACAGGACTCTACTTTATGGGAGGGTGTCGGTCCTTCTTAGCGGGTACCTTTAGCCAAGCAAATGTAAGGACCCTATCTTTACCTTCTGATGCAGATGAAGGGAGAAGAAAACTGAAAATCTCTCAGTTGTTCCATGCCCTAGAGCTTCTTCATGTAGCATGTTCATTGGCAGGAATATTAAAAAACAAAAAATAAAAACAAAAACAAACAAAAAAAAAAAAAAACCTGAAGTCAAGCTCATCTCAAGCAAAGGACCCCAGAGGTATCCTCAGATTTGCAGCCAAATATGTGAAACAGTGTGAGTTAGAGTGGCCTCAGCAGAGGGCCCAGAGAATATCGGCTAGGCAACTGAGCTTAGAGGGCTTCTGTTTCTTAGCTGGGACCTGCTGCTGGTTCCATCAGATACCACAGTGTCTCCCTCCTGTGGCCTGTCCATCCAAATGGGCTCACTGTTCAAGATTCTAACTCAAGTACGTTCACAGCTTTTTTTAAAATTGTTTTTAAAGTTTATCTTATTTATTTTATGTATATGGGTGTTTCACCTGAATGTCTATGTACAACATGCATGCCTGGTGCCTGCAGAGGCCAGGAGAGCGTGTCAAATTCCCTGGGACTAGAGTTACAGAAGGGGAGCCATCCTATGGTTACTGGGACTCTAACCTGGGGAAAAACAGCCAGTACCCTTAACTAGTGAGCCATCTCTCCAGCCCTACAACTGGTTTTGAACAGGGTAGCTACAAGGATCTGGAAAGACTAGGCCAGGAAGCCTCTGATCCACTGTACTCTGTTGTTTCGTGCAAGCCAGGCTAGCCCATATTTTCAGGACAAGGTGTGAAGCCTCCTGTCAAAGATGCTTCCTATCATCCCACCAAGCCCTTGGCCTTTCCCTTGACTCTCTGTTGATTCTCACTTCATTCCAAAGGATCCCCTGCCGTGGTCTGTCTGCCCACTGAATGGTAACCGCACAGGCTACTACGAGGAGTATGAAAAGGCTTCGTCAATGCAGTACTTCTGGTGCAGGAAAACACTCAACATCTCACCATCCATCCAGGAGAATGGAGGAGTGCAGTGGGAGCCAGCACTGTGCCTCATCCTGGCCTGGCTGATGGTGTATCTGTGCATCCTGAGGGGCACTGAGTCAACCAGCAAGGTGTGCTAGGGAGTGTCATGGGACTGAATCTGGTCCATGCTAGGAGCTGTCTCTTGCTGTCCAGAGCAGAGGCTCAGTGGGTCAGAAGGCATGGATGGTGTTATTGGCATGTCCCTGTACTAGCTGACAGTGGAGGGTGTCAGAAGTGATTAAAGTTGTAGCACTGAATCTGAAATGACAGGCCCCAGCCAGTTCTCACACTCACCTGTACCAGGTCATTTCATGGAGATATTCAAACACCCTGCTATTCAGTCCTTCCACCTCAAATGCCAGAGCTATTATTCTGTGGAGGGAACCTCAACATCAGACTAGCCAGCCTCTGGGGACTTTATTGTGTAGTTGGATTTGGGGTCCCATTTCAAAGTGCTTTCAGGAAATCAATACTACCCAGAACTGTTGGGTTCTCCCTTGGTTTTTTGTTTTGTTTTGTTTTGTTTTGTTTTGTTCTGTTGTGTGGTATGGGGTTTTAGTTCTTGTTTTGGCTTTTATTTTTAAAGTGTCTCCTTATGTACTTCAGGCTGGCATGAAACTGGCTGAACGGCCCAAGTTGGCCTCAAACTCAGTGATCCTCCTGACTCAGCCTTCTGAGTGTTGGGATTTTAGGCCACAGATATGCCAAAATACCCAGCAAAGGCCTTTTATTTGCCTAAGCTCGTTCTTTCTGTTGAAATGCCCAGGTTTCCATTCATCCTAGGGCTGGAGTATCTGCTGTATTTCCATCACCCATACCTGTTTCAAGCTGGGGTGAATGCTCCATACTCAGCTATTCAGCAAAGCAAATCCATAGTTGATCACGGTGTCTTATTCTTGTAACAGCCCCTCAGAGTAGATACATGAGGTCACTCCCAAAAGGCTTAGATAGGCAAAGTATTCTTCACAAAATCACAGCCAGGGACTGCACACTCAGGACATAGACCAGATTTACTCCAAGCTCTTCCCATCCTATTGGTGAAATGCAGCATGAATGTTCTCTTCACATCTTTTGTGACTTAGTCATTTACAATTTGTCTTCTTCTGAGAATCCCATGAGACCCCTAGATCTCACTCTTCTGATCACCTGCCTGCCTTCTCCAGTACTGACATGTTTGTTTGCTTTTGTTCTTTCATGAGGCATCAAGCTTAGAACAACATATGTCATTGAGACCCTAACCCTAACCCTAACCCTAACCCTAACCCAAACCCTAACCCTAACCCTAACCCTAACCCTAACCCTAACCCTAACCCTAACCCTAACCCTAACCCAGATATTGCATGACAACACCAATGTTGTGCCTGGCGTGACATTTCACATTGTTTTCTAAGTCCCCATAGTGGCCAGCCCCACATAGTCGTCTTAGCCCCACAGCACTTTGCCTCACAGCTGAGCAGAAGAATCAGGGTGTTCTTTCTCAGCTGAGCTCAGACCTTGCAGCATCTTCTCTGTCCCAACCTAGACCAAGCATGATCCAAAAGATCTAAGGGCGATGTCTGTACCCTTGAATATTAAAGCAGTCCTTTCCTCTCCAGGCCTCTTATAGTTGTGAAAATAAGTAGAGTCTGGACATTATTCTCCTCTGAAGTTTTACTTACTGGTCAGTGTTATTTCTCCTGATAGGTTAAGCTAAAGCTAGATCACATGTCCAGCCATCCTTCCCACAAGAAAAAGAAGGAAGCCACTTTGTGAGGACTCTAGAAAGCCCATAAGAAACACGGACCACTGGCGGGGTAGGGGGGGAAGTCCAGAGCTTTCCCCAAATGTCTTCTAAGTGCCCAGTGTTATGGACCGGGATCAGACCTCCACCATGCCCCTGAATTTCTTTCACATCACTGGCAAAAAGACTCTTATCCATTTGCATCTCACCTGGTTTGACATATTAGATATTTGGGTAAATTCACTAACCCCCTAAATGTGTAAGAAGCCATGGTAAACATATATCCCACTTTCTCAGTGTCCTTCTGACAGTCTTAGAAGTTCATGAAGTATGGTGCCATGCCAAGGAAGAAATGGAAGACTGAGATTAATTCAAGCATATCAAGATATGGGTCACTAGCTGGGTTTCTCAGAGGTGGATCCAACCTAAAAGAAGATTGATAAAACAAAACCAACCTTGTGAAAAGTTTTGTTTCGTTTTGTTTTTGTCTATGAATCTAGGCAAAATCCCTTACAGTTTTATGCCCATGATACATTGTTTTTAAATTTTATTTATTAACATAATATCCGTGCATGCTTATGAAGGGCCTGATGCTTTGATACAAGTATGAAACACATAGCAGCTAGACCAATGCCACTAACATTTCCTTCTCCTCATACATGAATTATATATACATTTTTTTACTCTTCTAGTTATTTTTATGTATCATGGATTCTTGTAGATTAGAGTTACCTACAGTGCTGGGCAAAGAAGCAATGATTTCTGCTTCTAATTCCTGTATTTTGGTGACTCTTGTGTAACCTCTGTCTTCCCTCGCTGCCTTTCCCATCTTCTTGGAGGTTCATTTACCACTTTCTACAAATGAGTGCAAAAAATGCATTATTTGTCTATGATTTGTTTTATTTACCATGATGCCTGAACTTGTCTATACCTTTACATGTGACAAGATTTCATTCTTTTTATGGCTAAGTAGTATTCCTTTGTGGATACATACCATGTGATTTCTATATGTTCACTTCCTGGGGTTTTATATCCTAGATTTTTTTAAAGGAATATCACAGTAAAAATGAGAGTGCTGCTATATCCTTGAAACATGGCTTTTAAGATCCTTTTGCAATAATATCTAATTGTGGTTTTTATTTGTATTCCCTTGAAGATTAATGATGCTGAATTTTTGTTCATATATTTGCTGGCTATTTGTGTCTTAACTTTTTAGATGTATTTATTTTATTTGACACATATGAGTATTTTGCTTGCATGTGTATGTGTATGCCACATGTATGTCTGACGCTCGCAGGGATAAGAAGAGGGCTATGACAGTGGTTATGAGTTGCCACGTGGGTGCTGGAAACTGAACCCAGGTCCTCTGCAGGAACAGCAGGCGCTCTTAACCACTGAGCCAGCCCTGAAGTCCCCTCATGTCTTTTTAAATAAATGTCTATGTAGCCCATTTCTTTGCCCATTTTTTAAGGTGGACTCTTTGCTCTCCAGTTGTTTGAGCTCTGAATAAAAAGAATTAAGGGAATGAGAGGTATTGGCAATAAAACTGTGAAAATATTAATGAAAGATGTCAAGATGACTCCAGGAAAGGAAAGATACTCTATGGAGCAGAAGATGTCCTAGTTAATTTTCTGTTCCTGTGAAGAGACACTATGTTCTATGTACTCTGTACTATGTACTCTGTACTATGCTTATCAAAAAGAAGAATTTAATTGAGACTTTGCTTACAGTTTCTTTGAGTCTATGATTGTGGCAGGAAGTGTGGCAGCAGGCAGGCAAGAAGAATGCCTGCTTATATCTAATCCACAGGCAAGAGGCAGAGGGAGGGGAAGGGTGAATGGAGAAGGAGGAGGAGGTAGGAGATGGGAGAAGAAAGAGAGAGATTGGGTTCAACCTGGGCTCCCTCAGTGGCATACACACTCCCTTCAACAAGGCCACTTCTCCTAACCTTCTAAAATAGTTCTACCCACTGTGAACAAAGGGCTCAAATATATGAGCCTGTGGGGGCCATTCTCATTCAAACCATCACAGAGTTGGTATTATTATTATTATTATTATTATTATTATTATTATTATTAAAGTGTACATACTACCCAAGACAGTTTACAGATTCAGGTCAATCCTTACCAATAATAATATTCATAGAATCAGAAAAAAAATCTTAAAATCTACATGACACTATTGAATAAAGGAATGAAACTGAAGTCATATTAATACCTGATTTTAAGTCTGTCTACAATGTGTCTGGTATTGGCTTGAGAAAAGACAAGGAGACAAGTAGAACATAGTAGAGTACCTGGAAAACCACATATTTCTGTCAAAGACACCAAGAGAATACATTGGAAAGCCATCAAATCAATTGCTGATGCTAGATCCACATCTCACATGCTGTACAAAAGTCCAAAGTATGAAAAGTCTAAGGCGAAACACTTGAAGACTTAGATTTTTGTGTACCTATGTTTTGGGATAAGACCTGAAAACTTGCAACAAAGTAAAAACCAGTAGGATTACATCAAAGAAAGAACTTTCTGTGCAATAAAAGAAATAGTCAATATCATGAAGAAAATATTTAGGAACTCACACACACATTCACAGAGTAAGGGGGAGACTTAAATAAATAATATTGTTTTGTTAGCAGTTTTACTAAGTAATGACAATTTTAAAATAGTAAATACATAAAAACCAAATTTAATTATGGCATTTTAATACATAAGTATCATTGCTCCTTATTCTTATTCACCCTCTCTCTATCCTCCCTCTTTACCCCTTCTTTCTGGTATAATTTAGAGGGAAAATACATGTTTGAGGTGTAAGAATAGAGGAATTACTATAAAAGTGCAAAAAGAATAGTCATAAAAAGCTGCTCAAGTACGATGATTGTGGTTGATACATTGTTTATGAACTAATAAAGCAATGAAGATCAGAGAAGCAAAGCATCTAGGCTACCAGAGAGCTCGGTCCTGTACCAGGGCTGGAGAGATATTATCCATAGCAAACTGGAGACTAATTGCCAAGACTAAATCCTTAATGCCCTGCTCCTATCTTATATATTAGTGCTGGGGTTTAAAGCTGTGAGCTCTGTTTCTCTTTTAGACTGATTCACTTCTCATGTAGCCCTGGATGGCCTTGTAAATCTAACATTAAGTATTTTTGGTTTTTATGTTTTCTTACTCTCTGTTGTTGACTGTGGCCTTCTCTTGTGGCTCACCTTTTAGTTAAACTCTGTAGGGATATGGAAGAGTGTTATCTCTCCCTCCATCTTTGTTCCAGGGGATTGGGTTTTGATTTAGGAACATGCTTTCTCTCATTCACCTAACTCTGTCAGATAATTTCCTTTGTGAATGTCTTTGCATATCTTCTGTTACATTGCTATTGTAAATAGTGTCTTTCTCCTTATTTCTACCGTTGTTTATGTTGGTGGCAGAAGAAACAAACATTTTTTTATGTTAGTCTTGTACCTTGAAATCTTGATGCATTTCCTAATGAATTCTCACAACTACAGATTGCTTCTGTTTACTCTATAAACTATCCTATAACCTGCGGATATGATTTAGCACATTTCTTTTCAGTGTCTGTATTTCAACCCTTTTTTATTGTGGTTTCACTATTATTACTGATTTTATTGGAGTCTCAGGCACAATTGTTCTCCTGTACTTTGAACACAGTGAAATTCCAAGTGTTAGGTGAACACTCTGACTAGTTCTTAGATTTACTATAAAGGCTTTTTCAGACTGCTTTTAGAGAATACTTTCAAGGCCAGGATAAAGGTTCCATGGCCTTTGCTTATTGGTTAGGTTAGGGAGTAGTTGGTTGGTTTTTTTTTTTTGTTTGTTTGTTTTGTTTTGTTTTGTTTTGTTTTGTTTTGTTTTGTTTGGTGGGTTTACCATTGTCCACGGAGAGATACAACACTTTCCTCCTTTTGCTTGTTGTTCTAGTTAGAGTAATAATTGCTATGACGAAAGGCCATGACCCAAAGCAAGTTGGGGAGGAAAGGGTTTATTTGGCTTACACCTCCATCAGGAACTCAAGGTAGATTCCTGTAGATAAGAACTGATGTAGAGGCCACAGAGGGTTGCTGCTTACTGGCTTGCTCATGGCATGATCAGCTTACGTTCTTTAAGAACTCAGCACCACCAGGCCAAGGATGGCACCAGCCACAATGGGCTGCTCCCCTCCCCATCACTAATTAAGAAAATGCCCTGCAACTTATGGAAGCATCTTCTCAGTTGTGGTCCCCTCCTTTCAGATAACTCTAGTTTGTGTTAAGTTGACATAAAACTAACCAGCACCATTGTAAAGCTCTGAACCATGCCTACAGGATCTATAGCCTGACCCTCCATTCCTGCACAACACAGACACCAAGATGCTGACACCCAGGCTTCGAGATCTAGATCCCACTTGGGCATCTATGGCTCCTGTTCTAAGCTTTGGCATCCATTCAGTTCCCCTTCTTTTGGTTCTGACACTTAGTTTTTCCTCGCTTTTTTTTTTTTTTTTTTTTTTGAGATTGGCTTTATGTCCAAGATGTTATAATTACTGATTTTATTTTATTTTATAGTTTTAGAATTATTTCTTTCCCCTGCTCCTGCCATTCTCTCTCTCTCTCTCTCTCTCTCTCTCTCTCTCTCTCTCTCCCCCTTATTTCCTTTCCTTTCTAGTATATATTCTCTACTGTTTGAAATTTGGACTTTCATATCTCCTTCCAGGTGTGTGCCAGACCTGGTTCCCCTCTTCCATTTTAAACATTATCGTCATGCAGTTCAGGCCCTTTGAGCCTATAACTTTCTAAATACCGCAAACTTAGGATGCACAAGGCCCTGAGATCAGTCTCTGGCTCCAGGGATGGACACACACACACACAATTTTATTTGTAAATACTCTTTCTTGCATTCCAGCTATCTTTGGGAGAGAGGAACTAGCTTTAAAATACCTTCCTGTGGGGCTAAAGAGATGGTTCAGCAGTTAGAAAAGCTTGGTGTTCTTCCAGAAGACCGGAGTTTAGTTCCCAACACTCACATCAAGTACTTCAAAGTCAACTCCAGAGAATCTGATGTTTCCTTCTGGCCTTGTGGGCACCTGCACAGACATGGTACAAAAACATGTACATATACATATACATGTACATATACATATAACTAAATAAATCTTCTTTTAAAATATTGTTCTATAAGGCAAGTTTGTTTATCTGGGGGGTGGAGTAGGATGTCTGCTCAAGACAGAGTTTCTCTGTGTAACACCCCTGGCTGTCCTAAAACTTGTTTTGTAGACCAGGCTAGCCTTGAACTCACATAGATCTGACCGTCTCTGCCTCCTGAGTTCTGGGATTAAAGGTTTGAGCCATCATGCCTGGAAAGGGCAAGTTCTAAGGATTATAAATTTTGTTAGATTTTGCTTCCATATAAACATATGTTTTTGGCCCCATTTGTTTTCTTTCTCATTCTGTATTTCTTATTTTTTATTTGTCTGCTTGTTTACTTGCTTGCTTCTTTTTGAGGCAGGCTTTTTCTGTGTAGCCTAGACTCTCCTGGAACTTCCTCTGTAGACCAGGCTGGCCTCAAACAGAGATCTGCCTGCCTCTGCTTCCTGATTGCTGGTATTAAAGGCGTATTCTATCACTGCCTGTCAATGTATAACAGTCTTTTTAAACATTGTTTTATGTGTATTTTGTCTACATGAACCATGTGCATTCCCAGTGCCCATAGAAGTCGGAAAATGCTGTCAGATCTCTGGAATCAGAGTTAGCCACTCTGTAAGCCACTGTGGGTACTGGGAATTGAACCCAGGTCATTTGGCAGAGCAGACAATGAATGTTCTTTTCTCCTTGAAAATCTTCATTTAGATTTATGTTAATCTTTTCCCTCCTATTCCACAGGTCTTATAACTTTTTGATTGCATATTACACTATCCATGTCATCATTTCTTTGGGTTATCTTCTATGTTGTTAAAAGGGAATCTGAGGTAGTTTAATGAGAATGTCCCCATAAACTCACATGTTTAAATACTTGTTCCCTAGCTGGTAGAACGGTTTAGGAAGGATTAAGAGGTGTGGCCTTGTTGGAAGAGGTGTGTCTTCCTGCCTGCCTTCCTGCCTGACTGCTGCCTGCCTGCCTACCTGCTGCCTGCATGCCTGCCTGCCTGCCTGCCTGCTGCCTGCTGCTATGCTTTCCTCATGATGATCATGGATTCTAACCTTCTGCAGCCCCAAATTAAACACTTTCTTTTTAATAAGAGGAAGACAAATGTTGGTACTAAGGGGTGGGTCATTGCTGTGACAGGAAGCTAGCCATGCTGCTTTTGGAAGGAATATGGAAAACCTGGGGAAATTGGATTAGGAAAGCTGTTGACTGCTATAAGCAGGGCTGAATGGACATCCTAGTAAGAGCTTGGAGACAACAGTGCTAAGATCATTGAGGGTTATGGATGCTTAGCTCAAGAAACTTCAGAGGGCAACAAAATTAGTGACAGTGTTAGAAACCATTCTTGTGGTGCTTGGGGAAAAAAAATGAGGATGCTTTCTGCCTGAGGGCAAATTGAAATAGT
This sequence comes from Phodopus roborovskii, assembly GCF_943737965.1. NCBI lineage: Eukaryota > Metazoa > Chordata > Mammalia > Rodentia > Cricetidae > Phodopus > Phodopus roborovskii. Next base: position 8,673 of record NW_026126572.1, on the reverse strand, counting down.
TGGACTAATTTTATAGGCAGAGGATATTTCAAAACAGCCTAATATTAACTCTGTTGCATGGTTATTAGTAATCACATTCATGCAGAGCTACCATAAAAAATAATAAGCAGGGCAAAAAGAAACACAAAATGTATAGTTTGAGGAGGGGAAAAAGCACCAAGAAATTTGATGTCTGTACTGAAAGAGATAAGGAGAGGCCTAGTGTGAAATGGAATAAAGGGAGTGTTGTCTTTGGGTGAAGACCCCACCCAGCTAACCCGAAAACTTGCATAAAGGAAATGCCTTTTGTATTTCTATAAAGCTGCAATGGGGGAAAATGTTATGCAAATATAATTCAAGAAGGGGAACAGGCTCCAACCAAAATGGCTGAACTTGGCTTCATTGGCCAGGTCATTCTGGCTTTAGATCCCTGAATGATACTGGAGTAAAGGAGTTGTGGAATCTTCCTCTGCAGTTAAGAAAATCCTCTGAAGCGAGGTGTTTGGCATGGGAATCCCTTCAAGGAAACCAGAGAAGCTATATGTGAATTTATGAAAATGAAGCCTGGATTGCATTGGAGACCTCAAGATCTTGGAAATGTCAAAATCATAGACTTACCAAGAAGCTTGGGACCAAATCAAGAGAGAAAGACACATGTTGTAGCCAGCGGAACTTGAAGGGAAGAGCCATCTAAGCCCATTGGCAGCAGATTGGAGCTATAGGATTTGGAGTTTGCCCTCCTGAATTTCCATTTGCCTATTAGAAACAGATTAGAGATACAGGATTTGAAGATTGCCCCGCTGGATTTCTGTCATGCCTTGCTCCAGTATTTTCTAACTATATTACCATTCCTCCCTTTTGAAATGGTAATGTATATTCTATGCTGTTTTACATTGAAGTTTATAATTTACTTTTTGATTTTACAAGGAGTTATAATTAAAAGTTGCCTTGGGTCTCAGAAGAAACTTAAAATAGTGTTCACACCATGAAAGACTGTGGGGACTGTTAGAGTTGGACGAAAGTCATTTTGCATTATGATATGGCCACAAGCCTATAGCAGACAAGGTGTGGGGTGTGGTGGTTTGAATGAGAATGCCCCCCATATGTGCATATGTTTGAATACTTGCCCCCCATTTGGTACAGTTCTTTGGGAAGGATTAAGAAGTGTGGCCTCATTGGAGGAGTTCTGATGCTGGCAGTGGGCCTGAGGTTTCAGAAGCCCAGGCCATTCCCAAATAGCTCCCTCTGGTTCCTGTTTGCAGAAAGGGATATAAGCGCTCATGGGCCAACACCATGCCTGCCTGCCAGCTGCCATGTCCTCACCATGATGGCCATGGACTCTAACCCTCTGTAACCATGCACCCCAAATTAAACACTTTATTTTCTGTGGCCTTGGTCATGGCATTTTGTCACAACAGAAAAGTAAGACAGAATCACTTTCATAGATTTTAATTGGCTTGATTCTGTAGTTAGAAAACATACTGGGCAAAATGAAATTCAGAATGTTCTACCCTCACATGTGCAGGATATCAAAAGAAAAGAAAATTAAATATAGAAAGTGGAAATGAGGGGGCTGGAGAGATGGCTCAGTGGTTCAGGAAACTATCCGCTTTTCCAGAGGACATGGGTTCAATTCTCAGCACCCTGTAACTCAAGCTCTAAAGGATCTCTCTTTTCTCTCTCTCTCTCTCTCTCTCTCTCTCTCTCTCTCTCTCGCTTGTCTCTCTCTCTCTCACACACACACACACACAAACACCACATGCATGCGAGCAAAACACCAATTCATATAAAATAAAATTTTAAAAAGAAAATAGAAAAGAAGTATACAGAGTGCTCATTGGGTAAAACTTATATTTGCTTTCTTTGAACCTTGTTTTAAGCAGTTGGCTACCTGGCTCTTAGAGGCTGGCTGATGTGATTAGCTTAAGGTTCACAGTGTACAAAGACATCTTTAGGTCAAACTACATTCTATTGAACAGAATTACACTGAGAAATAACTCCCTGCCCACTAATTCTCTCTTCAACCATGTCTAATTCAATATTAACATTACAGTGACATTTTAAACCAATAATTATGTTAATCATTGAAAACACTATTTTTTTAAGTCATTGATTCCAATTGTCTACAATGTGGTGCTTTCGGTGGTAGTCATGGGCAGGAAAGTGAGTTCAGAGTACCCCAGTAGGGTGTATTTTAACACTGACATTGTTTAGAATTGATGGCTCCTGCTAATAATAGTGAAATAATTGTTGTGTGATATCTAATATTCACTTAAAATGTTCAGTGTCATGTTATCCTCATCTGCTCCTGAAGCCTACTATTCCCCCTTTGCTTATACCATTTAGCTTATTTCATTTTTGTATCAGTCAATACAAAATTGTGTTGCTATAACCAAATACCTAACATGGTCATGAGTGAGGCACTTATTTTATTTCTGGATTGAAAGGCACAATCTAACATGGTGGAGAAGGATTGTACAATTCATGACAATAGACTCATGAGCCTAAGATTTTAACTATTGATGGACAAGGGAAGCAAAGAACAGACAGGAAATGACAGCGGGCTATACAATCTCAAGACACTTACCCAATGATCTACTTTCTCCAGTGAGAGCCCAGCTCTGAAAGTTATATGTGGTGATATATTACTTATGACTTATCAAAACTTGCCTGAGGATTCAGAAAGCAAAGCCAGCCACAAGCTATAGAGGTCAGGCAATGGTGATACATACCTTTAATCCCAGAAACCATACTAGCTAGCCAGGCAGTATCCACATGCCTTTGGGTGGATTTCTGTGAGTTCGAGACCTCCCAGGGATACACTAGAGTGAATCAGTCTAAAAGATTTAACAGAGCTCATGCCTTTAATCCCTGCTCTAGAGAGGCATATGAAAGACAGGAATCCAGTGTCTCAGGCAGCATTGTGAGATTTAATCTCTAGCCACCCCCGAGGATAGGCAGCAGTCTGAGGTTTGCTGGAGTCCTTGTGGAGACAGGATCGCCCCCTTTTGGACTGAGGTAGATGTAAGACCTAGTGGCTCAGCTGCTTTGCTTCTCTGACCTCAGCTTGAAGCTTGAACCCCAATATCTGTCTCTGGGTTTTTATTTTTGGTGTTACAGTTACACACCTCGAAGAGTGCAGCAAGACAGGGAGGGTAGACATTCCACATCCGAACTATGGTGTTTCATTCTTGTCCCCTCTGACTCACATGTATATCTGGTGTCTTTTAATCATCAGCAGGCTGTTCAGGGCACGGGCCTGGCCTTCATCGTCTACACTGAGGCCATTAAAAACATGGAAGTGTCCCAGCTCTGGTCAGTTCTCTACATCTTCATGCTGCTGATGATGGGTTTTGGGAGCATGCTTGGAAACACAGCGGCCATCCTCACCCCTCTGACGGACAGCAAGGTCATCTCCAGCTACCTGCCCAAGGAGGCCATTTCAGATCAGGACACCAGGCAGTGGAGGCGGGGCATGGGAGAGTGGCGAAAGGCAAGACAATCAGTGGAAGGGTCTAATTAGGGGCCATGTGCTTCTAAGACAACTCCAGAAAGGCTGCAGGGGTGTAGCTGTGCTCCTGCTAGGGTAATACTCAGTTCCACTTGGGTAAGTTGTTCTAGGTGCTGTATGCACATGTAATGTGCACCACAGAGACCCATTTTTAATTTCAACATCTTGCCACCCAGCCAGGATCATGAGAACCCTCCTGTGCCTCTGATGGCTCTATGTCCAGGATAGATAATGTCACATCTGATCACATGTCCTAGCTATCATGTGGGAAGTGTCCTCTTCCCCACTCCTCGAAGCCTGATAGCCTTGGTTTTTTTTTTTTTTTTTTTTTTTTCTGAAATTGGGTCTCTGTGGTCCACAGTACAAATGCATGTAGCTCCCAATCCAGCACTTAATCCTCTCCTGAGGGAGCCTCCCAGTGGCTGATATTGTATGGTATGGCAGTGGGAAGGGCTACTATGAATTCAGAGGCACCATGGAAAGCCTTAGGAAGTCAGAAGAAAACCTGGAAAGAGTCAAATATTGACTCTGCCATGTTGTGCAGTTATCTGACAACACTAAGCCCTGGCACCCCCAGTATATAAGGGATCTCTGACTACTACCTTGGAGGCTTAATCTGCTCTGGTACATGACCAGAGCCTGGCATGTGAGAGCATCTATGTAAATTGTAGTTTCTTCCCAAACCAATCCTTATCTAGGGCCCCACACCACATTTAAGTCCACTTCTCACAGTCTCAGAGGCTATCTTTAGCATTCCAAGACTTCCAGCCATTATGATAGAATATATCCACGATGAGAAGGCAGAGGGTGGTCTTGAGTTTAAGCCTAGCAGCTTTGTTCCTGCTCTAACTCTGCCTGCTCTCCCATGCCAAGGCCAGGCCCTTCCAAGCACATAGTGACCATCTCTAGGAGGCAGGAGAGTATACACGGAACCATCACTGATGGACAGAGTGGGAGGGCAGAGGGAATCTCACCCTAGCCCTGTGGACTGAGAGGACTGGCACCCCCTCCCCCACCTTCTCTGGGAACTAACCTCTGGTCCACACCTGGGACCTCTGAAGGCCAACACCGGGGAGATGATGTCTCATGACCAGTTCTTCATTGGTCATCCTCAGGCAGCCTCAGCCCTTTTCCCTTTACCTCAATAGCTCCCCCAGAGAGGATCAGATGGGTTGGGGTCACATTCAAACATCAAACCAGAACAGCATCTTCCCAAGGGCAGAAGGTATGCAAACTAGAGTCCCTCTCTCCAGAGCATGAATAAATCTGTCTCTCTCTGTGCTCCCAACAGATTTGAAAGTGACCTTCAGGCCATGACTTGCCGCTCCCTCAACTGGTACTGGAAGGCCATGTGGGCGTTTGTGAGTCCAGTACTCATCATCAGCCTCTATGTCTTCTACCTGAGTGACTATATCCTCACAGGGACACTGCAGTACCAAGCCTGGGATGGCACTCAGGTACCCGATGTTCCTGCAGGGCTGGGGAATAAGGCAGAGACCACACAGTCACTCAGAACACAGGGGGACTATTGCTGTGCTGTGAGAAGGCTCCATGTGAGTATTTCACAGATGCTCCAATTTAGCACAGCAGAAGTGGGCTGTGAGTTTTTAACTATGATGCATGGAGAGAGCAAGAGATGCCCCAAAGCATCGCAGTGGGCCTTTCCCTAGAAGTACCAGTATCCTCTGGTGTGCCACACTGTACATATTTATACAGAACGTTTCTACCACCACAGAAACCATTAGTCTGTGCTGAAGGTTACATAACATTTAGGGCTCTAGAATAAGGTACTAGAAAAATTGTTTCTATGGCATTCCTGGATAGGCTTCACACACATTCTCTCACATATGCTCGCAAAGGTCAGAATTACCTTTCTTCGTGGTTTCTCTGAATTGCAGGGTAGTAGACACCACAGTCTTCACTCTTTAGCCTCTTCCCCTTCATAGAAGGCTTGGGTGAACAGTTCTCTTGGACTTGATAGGAGGGACCTTCCCCTGATGCTCAATCTCTTCTCCCAGGGGCAGCTGGTGACCAAGGATTACCCCCACATGCACCAGCTGTCATCGGTTTGCTGGTGGCTTCATCTACCATGTGCATCACCCTGCTGGCCCTGGGGATTTTCATCTGGAATTGCCTCAAGAGGGGAGGTTCATCCCCAGTGGTCTAAGAATGGACCTCCCAGGGACGGAAGTCAGCCACTATCTGTTTCACAGTTGCTGCCTGCTGGTGGGGACACCTTGGCTGGAGTGCTGGTCTGGGACCTCCTGAATCTGTAAAGAGGATTAGGGAGCTTAGAAAAAGAAGACTACCTTGGGGAGGGGACCACATCCCTTAGAAGACTCCCTCCATTATTTGCCATCTGAAGACTACAACTTGTAGCCTTCTTGTCGTCAGGGGTTAAGGCCAGTACTGAAGATCATTGTCACCTAGACTCTAGGAAGTCCTAGAATTCAAGGTAAGCTGTCGTTAGAAACTTGACCATAACCCTGAGGAGCCAAACAAGCACTTCGGTTTATGTTTGTTTGTTTTTTGTTGTTATTTTTGGTTTTGTTTTTTTTTCTCAAAAGAAAACAAGATACTAATTGCTTTTCATCCAGTGTCAGAGGTTTTGAAGCACCTAGGGCAACACATTACAATTCTTCTCATTGAAGCCACAGTGAGTGTGTAATTTTTGTATTACTACACTGTACTACACTGTAAATACTACCAGGATTTAGTGTCCACGAAGGGAGAGTTTTGTTGGGAATGCAAAGGTTCCTCACAGTGGGCTGTGGCAATGCTAAACTGTACAAGGAATCTGAACAGACATTCCCATCCCTGGGGTTTCCAGGGTCAGATGATCCACAAGGGTACAAGGAACTGTAACTTTTCTACAAACATCACTCACAGCCACCTTCATTCACCTCTGTATAGTAATGCTTTCTAAAATGTACATAAGTCACACAGAGCAGTGTATAACTGAAAACACTCCATATTAATGGCTGTTATTCATCCATTATGTCAATTTGTCTGTTTTCTTTTCTTTTTTATCATAATAAAGTGGATCAAGGTTATCCAGACTGAGAGTTCCCTCCTGTACTAACATGCCGAGCTCATGGAATTGAAGGACTTCTTTGGATCCATCTGTGCAGACACCTCTGAAGACACTTAGACATCACTTGGAACATCGACCAGAGAGATCTTTTATTTCACTCTTTTTTCCCAATGACAAAAGTAGGCACTGGAAAGGTCTTTGGTATGGCAGGTGGTGGTAGTAAAGAGAAAATTCTCTGGCTAAACACTTGCTACATTTGCAGAGAAACAAAATAAGGTTCCCAGAATCCACGTTGGAAAGCCTACAGTGTCTGAAAATCCAAGTTCCAGATGATAAAACATCCTTGTTGTATCCTTTTCTATCCTTGTTTTCACCAGCATGAACATGTACACAAAACACATACACATAAGTTAAAATAATATACATATCAAAAAGGTAGATAGTGATGATGTCTTTCCAACAGTTGAGTCTTTTACAGAGGACAATAACTCACAGGACAAATTGTTCACTATCTTAGCTGCCTTCTTATTTTCATTTTAAAATGATCACTGTCCTTAAATATATGAGAAGCAGCATTTATTTACCTAAGTGTTTACTCCTGGTTTTCTCATCAGATGGATTTTAGGCTCGAACAGTGGGTACACCCTGTGATAATACATGAGAGTCTATGCCTGAACACTTAAGTGTCTGTCCCCTACTCTCAACCTAGGCATAGTGACTGCCTTTCTACACTTGTCATGCCTTCCTAGGGTCAGTCACTGACAGGGTCTCAAAAATCATGTACCCTCAAAGGTGAAAAGAGAAACATTGTCATGTATCATTATTCTTTTTCAGTGCACCCATCACCTCTGCCATTCTAGACACATCAGAGCATTGAAAATTTGCAGTGTCCATGTTACTGGATTCAAGGAGCCTTTGTCAGAAAATCTTGGGAGTGAGTCTGGTGCTCTTGGGTGAATACAATGTGCAATCAAATCTGAGAGCCTGGGCAGAGCCTATTGAAGGAGAGGGGAAAGTATGCAGTGTGTTTAGACATACTTACATCCAGAACAACTTGTACAAATATAAATGCACTGTTGAACATCTCTAGTTATGAGTGGGAGTCACCTCAACAGAACAGTTGTGCTTATGGAAATCAGACAGGTGAAGTAATGCTATCATGAAATACAGATGTGCCTCAGTTTACCGATCTAAAGGTAGTGGAACCTGGGAGAATGGAGCCTAAAAAGGGGGAATAAAGTCTCACACAACAGCCAACTTTATTAAGAACATCAGGCAATATCCACTTTGAGCGTTAAGAAAGATCATGTGAGTAAGGCTCTCATGAGTTCAAACTGAATATAATCACAATGACAGGCTGCACATGGAAAAAAACCCCATGAATTTCTATAGAGGTGTATAAATAAGCACTAATAGCCAGTTGGAATGAATAATCTGAAGCAAACTCACTCCTATATGATACACCTGGGAGGGGGTGTAGAAGAATAATCCTTCAAGAACAATTCGATGTTTTGGAGAAACTGAGGTCACGAGTCTCTTATTTTCTTCGGAGTTTTCTCACAGGGTACTCGATTGTTTTTCTTTCTTTAGAATGTTTCTTCCCCTTTTCCCATTTTTTTTCTTTTTTAGAATTTTATGTGCGTTGGTGTTTTGTCATGGGTGTCAATTCCCCTGGAGCTGGAATTACAGACGGTTGTGAGCTGCCTTGTGGGTGCTGGGAATTGAACCCATGTCCTCTGGAAGAGCAGCCAGTACTCTTAACCACCGAGTCTTATCTCCAGCCCCAGCACTCAGAATTCTCACAGGACTACATTCTTGGATTGTGTTAGGATACTCTTCCACCCACATTGTGGTTTACATCCCCGCTAAACCCACTTTAGATTGAAGAGCACCCTAAATTAAAAATGCATGTTACACCTACCTTCCTATCCATCACACTCAGAGCTGTCAAATGATCATCCCAGAGGCCATGTGATCACTGGGGTTCCCAACATCTCCACAGAATACCCTCTTCAGATTGCTTGCCCACAAAATGTTGGGTCTCAAATTATAGCTTCTACAGATTTCATTTCCTTTCACACATTGTAGAGTCAGAAGACACTAAGCTGAACTGGTCAGCCAAGGAGCTATCCACATACAGTCAAATGCC